>NC_134951.1:105251185-105551966 GCF_965638725.1 Aptenodytes patagonicus
AAGTCCAGCCATCTTAAAAGAAATCTGTGCAGGTAAAGCTCACAAATATCGCATGTTAATGAATACTAATTCATCTTTCCACAAAAAAGATTATGAAAATCTGAGTTGTCTCATGAAACTTGGCCTTCAAGCCTAAAATCAAACTATTGAAGACAGTCAAGAAATTTTAAGATTTAAGGTGGTATGTGACATGTTTTTGAATAGGCAAACTTAACTCGGTCATTTCCTAACAGCTTAGTACTTGATTTGACCCCAGTATGTTGTTTTTAAGAGTACATTTTATGTATATGATTTTGTAGAGAGATACTGATCTAGAACACAGGCACGTACGCTTCCAAGTAGATTTTGGAGAATGGCACAGCGTAGGTGAGGATGCAGTGTTTTAGGGTGGTAAGGTAAAGCTGAGGAGCCACCAGAAGGACGAGCCCCTTGAATTGTGTTTGAGGGTAGGAGTAGAATGAGAGTCAGCAAAAGGCCTGAGGGAAGAACATACCTTACGCTGCTGGCCCAGGGCAAAAAGAGTGATTTCCGTGGAACTGCGGATCCGAAACCATCGGTACTGTTTGGTTGTTTGGGTTTACAAGGAGAAACTGTTTAAGCAAGGAAAAGGCTCCTGTGAACTCATCTTGCAAGATGAGCTCATGCTGCTGTTTGATTATAGAGGTCACACACAGGGATGACACACAGGTCATCTACATGCTAGGCAGAACTTGAAATTGCGCCCTTGCTGGATTAGCGTAACTCGATGTGTCCTTCCCTACATCACCTTCTGGAGACCAGGTTCTTCGGTCTTTTCAACAAGTTTATTTTATATCCAATCCTAAAATGGAAGAGATGAGTGAGAGCAGTTTAAAGATCTCCTGCTTGCTTCAGGCTGTCTTTGGGCCGCTTCTCAGGTGTGGATGCACTTGTGCAAATCTGCCTTGAGTGGATTGGAGCTACTCTGGGATTGCATAGGAGCAGAACATGATGCCTTTGCTTCGCTCACTTACAGCGGAAGCACCATATGCATTTCCCCACACGCAGCAGCCGTGCACGTGGTTCCCGTATGGCAAGAAAGGGCCAGCAAGGCAGAGGTGCCCTCTCTTTCACCCCTGCTCGGAGCTGGCTACCTCCTGCCCATGCAGCAAGAAATGCTTTGGGATCTGTGCAGCTCCTTCTAGAATAGCTGTAGCAAGATTTAATTAAAAAAAATGCCCCTTTTCCCTCGCCCATAGTGGGTCACTTTGTCTTCCCCCTTCTTTTTCATCTTAATTAGATCAGGAGGAAGTAATCTGCCAAATGCAACCCCTGACACCTGTTACTGTACAGGAGAGACTCCCTATGTTCCAGGAGGATTACCACAAACCTGATTATAGCGGCATGAGAGCCCCGTGAACCCAGGTCATGGGCACTACGGAGGAATCTTATCATAAATCTAAGGCATCTAGGAAAGATTTCCAGTGCATACCTATGTATTCTGACAAGATCTCTTATACATTGGCTGGGGATAACAAGCAAGTCAGACTAAAGACTACTGTTGGCACATTTTCTGTGTGCCAGAGCTTTAAAGTATTTAAAAATGCAAAATATGTATCTAGCAAGATTTCCAAAAGTGCCCTTTAAAAAAAAAAAAGGCAATTCTAGACTCAGTCCTTTTTTAACTTTCTGGCTCTGTCTGTATAAAGCAGCCACCACAATATTGCTGCCAGAAGAGGTATGTTTTTATTACATATATTGACATACTTTCGCGTGCAATTTTACCAGAGACAAAGCACAGCTGGGCTTTAGCTTGCTATTGAAGGTGAAACCCAATCTACAGTAGCCTAATTTCACTGAAGAAAACACAAGACTATTGTTAAAAATCCCTTTGGAAATACCTCAGCGATTTTGTCTTGTGAAACAAATAATTAAACAAAAAGTATAATTTTGCTTTAGGGCATTGTGAGGACAAGTGATTAATATTTGTAAATGTCTCTATGAAAATCATTCGGGTTACAAGACTGTATTTTACCACAAAACAAGGCCAGAACAATTAGAGATTCATGAAGCAAACACACAGCTCCTCACAGGAGAAAAAAAATAACTTTTTTTCTGGACCTGTTCCATGGTGAAGTGTTATACTGCCCGGGGTCTCGGAGCACAGAGGAAGCGTCCCAGCATATGCAGTCCCCAGAAGTGCAGGACCAAGCCTAAGGCAGCAAGCCCTGCTGAGGGCAGGGTATTAAGCTAAGGCTCAGCTGTACGTTAGCACAATTAAACAGTCTCCAGACTGGCATTGGCTTGAAGCCTGGACAGCCAGCCTGCAAAATACCTTGTAAACGTACCTTCAGAAAGAGTTCTTCCTGGAGTATTGTGTTGTGGAGAGGTTACACCTTCCCTCCAGCCCTTCTCCGGGCCAATGGGGAATCTCATTTCTGCCAGCAGGTTCCTTCACACCAGAGTTTTCCCCAGGAGGGAGCACTGAAGCCTTTCTTTCAGAAGCAGCTGCTGGTAGTTCAAGGACGGCATGCAGAAAACCAGTCATACACATAACCAAAATTCTTATGTCAACAATGGCAACAAAAAAGCCACCAAAAAAGCCCTCAAACACCTTCCTCCCTGCCCCCTTCCCACAGACAAAACAGACTGAAGAACGTTAGCGCCTAATGCTGGGGCTTTCAACCTATAAACTGTAAATTTCATAAATTCTAGGGGGAGGAAGAGGATGGAGAAGGGGAACAGAGGTGCCAGGAAAGGTATCAAGAAAAGCAAAATCATTTACCTGATGCAGAAGTCTACAGATACGGATTTTTTCAAGTGATCTACAACTCCACTGGAAAGGAACAGACCTTTTGGCTTGTCACCTCCTGCTTACTGCTTTAGCTGTAAAAAATTCAAGTGAAAAGATGGTGACTTTCACTAAAAAGAATTTGAAATAATGACAAAACATGTCATTTCCCCAGCAAAAGTTTTATATATCAGAGGAGTTAGTCTTTTTAGTTAAAAAAAAAAATCTAACAAGAACACATCAGGCAAATAGGGCTGTCTGTTCTGCACGGGCACAATGGTGTTCTGACCCCGTTAGCTGTTAGGGGGCTGTAGAGTGCATACATCAATTTTACACCCAGCTGCAGAGTATCCAAAACAGCCTTAATCAAAGGTTTCCCCAGACTCTTTTGGCAGAACAGGTAACTGGCTTTGTTCTGATTTTTAATAACCTGCATTGTGGCTATGCATCCCTTTGTGCCTAGGAAGAGCCGTAGCCAGCTTGAAGTGTAAGGGTTCATTCAGGGATCTGCTTGATAGACAAACCCACCACAAAGGAGAGGATTGAAACAGACCTCTCTAATTTGGCAAGTATCGTTTGGAGGTGCAGAGCGGGAATAAACCTGATCCAGTTCCCTGAAAATGGAAAAGACTGGGGGGCTGCAGAGGGTCAGGCATCCCAGAAGCTCAAACAATCCAGATTTCCCCTTTCAAATTTTGTGGGTTGGCTCTACTTACTTATGAGACTGAATTGCTAATAAAATTAATTAGAAGCATCGTATGTTGGTCATCCCAAGAGTATTTCTGCTTGAAGCAGTCATTAATTATTATGACTAGGATTGTCTGTCTTTCTATTTATAGGCTGGCCATGGGCGACACTGACTGTTCACGGGTTCCTGTACTGCTATTCTCACGTTGGAATTGAATGGGAGCAAACGTACGCTGTGAATTAGGAATGACGCAGAACAATGATTTTTCAGACAGGTTGATGGCTTTTCTACACTGGATATCCGAACTGCAGAAGGATGCACCAGACCCAAGCATTTGGTTAATGTGTTAAAACCAAAAGCTCATGTAATTGATTCTGGATTGTGAATGTAGGAATTGAACCAGAAACACTGATGGGCTATGGCCGGGTGTGGGGAGAAATTATGAAGCGTTTTGAATTATGTTATTTTTATAAAACAGCATCTCTATGACTCTGTGTACATTGGAAGCATGCATCTCAGAATAGGTATTTTATATATGTTGAAGATTGTTATTTGTTTCTTCCAATGTTTTGCTGCCTATTTTGAGATCTGGAAGAAAAATTTTTTTCCTACCTTGCAGAATTCAGAAAGCCCAATCACTCTCAGCCTCTGTCTAGGGGCTCACAGGGCTGCGCCCCGCACTTATGTTACTCCATGAAGGGCATGATGCTCATCAGGTCTTCTTGATTGCTTTCTGATATGTTAGAACTTTTTTGCTATTCTCACCGACTGCAGTAGTTCAGCCTTAAGCTACTTTCTACCTACTGTAGCGACGTCTGCTTTTTCTCTTTAATGGCTTCATTTAAAACTTTGCCTTTAGAACAACACCCTTTTTTTGGTAGTCTTAGGAATGGTTTTATTTGTTTCTTTAAAAAGAGGGAGTAGGGAGGCAGGTCTTTTCTTAAGGAACAGCTTTTCTTTTTAATCAAATATGACCTTACAGCTCCTTGGGCTTTAAGGGCTCTCTGCCTTGTGTTAGAGGGTATATATAAAGCATATAATACTACCTTTATTATGTGGCAAATCCCACCTTCAAGGGAACTGTTCAGTCTGCCTCTTGTATTTTTCTGTTACGAAAGGAGATAACCCAGGTCTGGCTGAATGGTAAATCTGTTCAGTCTGCTTCATTCTCTGGTGTCCAGGCAATCAGCTCCTGCAATATTAAAGACACCCTAGCAGTAGCATTTTAAGACTTTTAAAAAAAAACAGAATGGTCCAATACAATGGCACCAAATTAGCCAGAGCTCCATGTCCTTTGCCTGCAGCCAGACCTGTTACAGCAGCATCTTTGCCAAAAGACCGGGTTGCCCAGAGCTGGGAAGGTCCTGCCTGCAAGCGTCGGGGCTGTGGGAGTGCTTCAGCACACGCTGTTTTCTGAGGGAAGGGGAGACCCTAGTCACATCTGGCACAAGGGGTGTCTCCCAAGCTGTTATTTTTTAAGCTGATATTGAAGAGCAGCCAGAAGACCTTTAGTCTTTCTAAAGTTAGACATTCCCCTAGGCCTGGCGAAAGGCCACCAGTCCCGGAGAGGGCTTCTTCCAAGAGCAGCTTCCTGCACCCAAAGCAGAAGGACTCCTGTCAAAACTTGTTCCGTGCCCCCTCGCAGCCATTTTGGCCTGTTGGGAGGCTCAGTTAGCGTCCTACTGTCCATCACTCCTGCGGCTTCAGCCAAGTCTGGTATAGCTTATCCCTTCAACAAGAAATTCAGTCCCTGAGATAGGCTTCAGCGTAGTGCCTGCATTTCTGATGTTTCTGCTGCTCAGAACTATGGCAGCCTTCTTTTTCCCCTTCATTTATTCTTGAAGAAATAAGGGCAGAGGCTTCAGCTCTCTACCCATCTGGAGACTAAGCCCATCTCTTGCTGTTTCAAAGCAGAATCTCCAGCCCTTTACGTTTAGGGAAAGATTCCCCTCTCCCCGCCCCGCCCCCCTCCCATGAGAATGCTGTGATTTCCCCTGGAAGTCATTTCTAGGAGATATTGTGGACTGTTGAAAATAAGACTTACTTTGAATGCTGCCTGGCCAGAGACATGGCCCTCCTGATTGACTTACGATGATTGCAGGGATCCTCTCAGCCACAAAGAAGTATATTGCTCTCAGCCTCTGAATTTACTAAAAGTATCTGAGATTGGCCTCCATTTTGGAGTAGGACTGAGCTAAAGGCAAGAAATTCCTCAAACTTAACTCAAACTTTGTAATTAAGTGCAATTAGCACTGGAGCAAAAAGTCATGAGTCTGTTCTTCAGTCTTACCGTTTACTGTTATTACATGAAACGAGGGGCTACTAAGTGATTAGATTCCAATTTGTATGCACACAAAACTTCCTACTCCAATATGGAAATGACCTTGAAGCTCATCTAGAGTATGCTTATTTCGGAACTAAAATTGTTTTTATTTTCTTTTCAGTGCTTTATATATCTTTCATAATTCTGTATCCTTTTCTGTTTCTATAAATAAAGCTGAAACTGACTGTTGGCTTGAGAACTGTGTCTTAGAAAGCTACGGTTTGGTGTAAGAAAAATAAGTGTTCCACTGCTGTGAAGAAACACTAGTAGGCACTGGAAGCCTGCAGGATGGGTGCAGTGCAGACTGGTCACTTCTATCCCTCTTGTGCACTGCATGGAACATGCATTCCCTAATGGTGTGGGTCTAAAAAGCAAATACACCTTTTGTAGGTCAGTTAAGGTGAGACTTCAGCACGTGAAGCTTCTGAGAATGGTCACCAAGAGTAGGATGCAAGTAAAATGATGGATCCCTATAGACTCTTGCTATCCTGGTCCACAGTCAGAAATATGAAGTGTGCTTGCACAATTTAAGAAATAGATACTATTTCTTATAGTTTAAATATTTATCATATGAGAAATAAATAGATTCCCTTCACTCTCATTCTTTCCAGAGGTTCTTTGTCCTGCTACTTTGAAATACGTATTTCAAGAACAAGCCCACTCACAAAGTTTCTGCTCCGCCCTGCTTATAGAGCACCAGTAGGCAAGGCTTGGGGCACGCTTGGTCAGACACACAGCTCTGTTAAGAGCTCAGGCTGTGCCTGAAGCACTTTAAATGTATGTAGTCAGTTATACCTTCAGCTTGGAGGCATATTCCTCAGCATGACCAGAGAACTGACTCTTCGTCATCATGTGGCACCTGATGTAATTGAAATGGCCAGAAGTGCCATCCTCCACGCAAGTCCTCAGTGACAGTCCTAGAGGGGTGGGAGCTTGCAGAGGCCTGGAAGAGACTGAAGTAGACACCCCACTTACCAAAAAAAAATTAGGTGAGAGGAGGAGGAGAAGGAGACTTCCAAACAGTAAGGAAAAGCTAGTTAAGGGACCTAGGAAACAGTTGACAAAGACAGAAATTGTCACAGACAGACATTGGCCAGTTTGAACCGAAGGGGAGGCACTTCTCGTCTGGTGGGGGGGGGGGTATGGGGACACTACTGCTGATAGACCCTAAAAGTCCCACGTGTGCAGTGACCAGAAAACCCCCAAGGTGGCGGCTCTGAAACCAAGCTGGACAGACACGTGATGCCTACTGACAAAAACAGTTTACAAGTGATTCTGAAAAACTGCCTACACAACTAGCAAGCATAGCGTAGCGCAATATATGGCTTTAACGGCTACCACAAAGCTGTAGTAATCAAGTGGCTCTCACACACGCATGCACACACACACATGCGCGCGCACGTCCTTCCCCAACCCCCTCCTTGGCTAACAAAGCCCTCCCAGCCATCATTATTGCTGGGGACGGTAAGATTATGCTAAGTGGCTCTTTCTTTAATTCTGCATTGATTAGAGGGCGAGTGAGGTTTTGCTCACATCTCTCTTTCACATCTGAGAGCTAAAAGCAGCTTAGTTGGAATAACCAGCTTACCACAGGTCAGAAGAAAAACAGCTTAACTATGAAAACCTGCAGCAATTTTGTTATTAGTCATAGCAATAACACAGTGCCTCTCTGTTCTCTTGCACACCCGCTTAATTTCCTCCGTCACTGCTAACCCTTGAGCCGGTGGCAGCTCACACTTGCGAAGCAGAGGCTTGCCTTCCTCAGGCATGCTGGCACGATTTTCCTCAAGGCGCTGTGAAGAGCGAGGAGATTGCTATGCATGGTCTGTCACAGCTTCTCCTGCCTGTGCTTTATAGTTCCCCCCCCTTCCCCGAGTAGCGCTGCCCGTTACTGCTTTGCAAAGTAACTCTCTCAGCGCACAGCCACTTGTTAGTCAAGGCATATATTTTAATCCTATAGGGACAGCTGAAATACTGCTCGCAGCAAAGCCTGTGAAGAACTCTGAGGCTGTAACACCTTTGACGAATGAGGGGAAATCTGCATTACAATAGATCGTTTCTTGTATTAAGGGACCTCTGAGAGCCACCCTCTCTAGTGGGCATCTCTGGCCAGCCCCTGCAGACACGGGATGCACAGGGGTGTTGTGTGCACGTGCACTGAATTCAGCAGGTTCACCAGTAGCTGCTTGTGGAGCGGTTCCTTCATTAGTTGCATGTAAAAGGAAGAAAAGATGAAGACAACCATTTTACATAAGATTTCCACTTTCAGCAAATGCAATCGTGTCAAGCACAGGTCCTGCCAGAGCATCTGAGAACAAGCTGAGTCCCAGCTGCCCCTGGCACAAGTCGAGTCACATATGCCTGAGCTTACTGTGGACGGACCAACTCGGCCCAGGTATCCCACGCCTGGGGGCAAGCACTGGCAGCTCCAAGCTTGAGAGGCTTTCAGGGATGCCACCAATGCCCAGGAGGAGAGGAAAAGGAAAAGAAAATGTCTTAACAGATCTGACCCATATACTTTAGACTGAGCTGAAGAGTGTCAACGCCCAACTTTCAGGCAGGCTCGGCACCTCTCCATTCAGGGCAGCTCCCACAAGCTTCAGCAACGTAAGTCCTCCAGCCACCTGTCGGCATCACTGGCCTTGGAAACTACTGCTCCAGGAGGAAACAGGCACGTGCGCTCAGTACCCAACACAGATAATGACAGGATGAAAACTACGTGGCAGCATTCGTCAAGGGAATCAAACACGCTAACAGATACTCGAAAAACTCCTCATTCCTTATGCTGGGAGTCCCAAAGGTCTGGGTGAGAGCAGGTTAAGCTATCAATCATCAGGATTTAACAGGCAAATTTTGACCACAAGCTGGGCTGCACCACCTTTCATCATATCCAGGGCCAGTTTGGTCTAAGTGTAAAATAACCCTAGGTACCTGTGTACCAGCGCCTTTCAGAAATGGATCAAATGAAGTGGGCTACCTGTGGCATACGCCTTCCCCAGCAACAGTCAGACTACAGGTAATAACAGTGCATCACTGGGATTTAAGAAAAACTTTACATATGGTTGGGTAGCTGAAGTGAATCATTGCTGACAGGTGCATCAGCCAACCACTGAAAAATTAAAGTTTACTGAAGAAATAATACAGAAACATAACTTCGGTTATGACCTGTGAAGTTTAAATTGTATTAGCACTCCCTCTAGAGCTGATCTTTCTTGACAAAATTAATTAATTTTTATGGACCACAGAACTTCCATCACTGCACTAGTGCATTTGAGTTTCCAAAATTAGGTGGCAAAAATAGAACAACTGGAAATGTTACTAGAAGACCAGAAACATCTACACTGTTGGTAAAAGAATTTAGAAGGCAAGTCTTGGGGAAAAAAAGAAGATCAGTTGATTTTTTTTTTTTTTACAGACTGCTGCTGGAAGGGTTAAGGTTGTTTTAAGGGTTCAGGTATGTGGGAGGATTACTTTGTAGTAAGCCAATTGCAGAGATAAAAATAAGCATTTGTTCAGTTCTTTAAATGATGTTACTGCTAATTTATAGTTATGGGTTTCTTTACTCTTGTGGTGGTAGTTTTGTGCTGAGGTGGTAGTTTATGCTGAAATTACAGGCTAATAACATTCATTTGGTCACATCTCTGCTCCAGGCTACTTCATCGATCTCTCAGCTGCCTCCCCCCCGCCCCGCGTGGCATCCTGCCTCCAGGCCACCCCTTGATCAGGTTCAGTTCTCATGACGGTGCTGCAAACACAGTAAGGGCATGGCCTAGGTCCTGTCTCGGCAAACATCTGCCCAGGACCAGGCTGCCTAATGAGCGAGCCCAGCACTTGCCTAGCCCCACTGCTGCCTGCCGGGGCCTCTGATGTACGCAGAGCTGTGGCTTGGGGAGGTGAATAACTCCCCTTTAGCACCCTCCCCACATGTGGCCTTACCCTGGGCCCCACGCTAAAACACCACGCAGCAGCGTCAACAACCAGCCTGCCCTGGGCTTCACTTCACCAGCCCGTCGCTGCAGACCCATTGCGAATGTGCTATGAAATGCCAAAACATGGAGGAGAATGAACTATGGAGAAAACCTTCTACAGGACTCGGAGACCCAGGACCCTTCAGCACAGGAGCCTCTGACTGCACCTCCTCCCAGCCTGGAAACAAATGTAAGGGTTTTGGGAAACTAGGTGTTAAGCCCTTCAAGCCCCAGGCAGGTTTTGAGCCCTGGGCCCGCCAGACAACAGTGTCACAGAAGGTCACCAGGGATGCGTGAGCAAGTGAGCTCTGGGTCCTAAACTCAAAGCTTGTCAACTGTGACGTCTCTTGACCCACACTTCACACTCCACTGCTGGTGCTGTCTGCCCAGACTTCAGCAACCTTCGCTCAGGTTACTTATTCTCAGAGTTCCTCAATCTGATCAAATCCTGCCAAACATCGCTTGGTAAAAATACGAGACCTACAAAGGGTCTTCAGTCTCTGAAGACGTCCTGCTTGCCTTGAATGGTTATGCCAGTAACCACTGACACCAAGAACAACTGCAAGTTTAGTATGAGCCCTGATGTGGTATAAGGGTTTAAAAGGCACGACAATCATTCAAAACACAATAGCGTACTGCTTTTGGAGTACTTGGAGGCTATGAACTGCTTACTACTTAATGCCGGTTGAGGAAACTTCTGTTCTAAGAAAAATGACATTTTCATAATAATAAGATTTCCAAGCTAAATCTTTAAAACTTTAAGGCTGCTGGCAGTAACACAAGGGTACCCTATGACACTGGCAGAGACAACTTAGGCAGGGCAAAGTATCTCAGCTCCTTCCAGAAGACAGCCACACTCCAGTAATGAAACTACAGCAGCTGCTGGGCAGACGGTAGCTCGGAGGGCTACAGCCCTTCATAACCCCCAGCCTAAGGAGCTTCCTGGGCAGTCAGTCCCATTTGCTCTCGTGCCAGCATTGTACTTTCATTTAGCTACTCCTGCTGCCTCCCTGCTGTCTGCCCCCTTGGTGGGTTTGCAGACTGCGCTCTCATCCTCTCACTCTTTGTCTTCCTAGGCTTTCCTCAGATACTTTCCTGAGACACAGCTAGGTTTCCTCCATAACCGATTTTTCTGGACAAAGGAAATGCAGCAGATTCAACCCACCGGGACAGATATCCAAGGCTGTACTTTGGCTACATTATATGCTTCTTCCATTTACTGCCATGACCTTAGACTCTTCTACCCACACCTGGTCTACCACTGAGGTCAGAGCAACCACCCTGCAGCTTCTCAGCACGCCTGACTACAGCTGCTTTATTTGCTGCTCACAAATGAGACGTGCCCACTCCCATTCTACACAGCCATTTACAATTCTTGTTGCCAGAACTGCAATTTCATGCAGTAGTTCATGCAGAGTTTCTGCACACTTTCCTGAAGGGTGCTTTTTTCAATTTAGCTTTCAGCTGAACTGTTTTAGTTTATATTTCTGTCTCCACGCTTCTAATAGCCACGTTCAATATGGCCGCATGTGCAGTATTCTCATCCTAAAGGAAAACCAAAACAAATATTTTGACTTGCAGCTACATATGGATTATCATCTTAGCTCTCTTTCCTATCCTCACGCCACAGCTGAGAATGTTCAATAAATTTTCCTGTTATCGTCAGTTCTTCCAAAATATCTTCTGCTCAACTGTAAAACTCACAAAAAAAGATTGCCAGAGAGGTTTGAAAGCAATCTGTATTTTCCTTCACTGTGAGCCACTGCTTGCAGGGAACCATTTCTTGTTGAGCTGTCTTGGTCCTTATTGCTGAGCACGTAGTAGCTCCCAGGTTTAATACTGCACTCGGTGTGCTACCGCTGCTTAGCGTTTCCTCCCGCTGGTAACCCGTGCTGAAGAAGAGGCCATAGTCCTCCTTTTACAGAAAATCCACACGTGTAATGGATACTCCAGCACAGGTTTTTTTCTCCCCAAGTTGTGTATTTCAGCTAGGAGAACGGGGATGTGGAGGCAAATACCTGTAACCAAAGCTCATCCCCCTCAGATTTGCACATACAACCTGCAGTGACATTCGCAGGGGGCTACGCATCCCCCCAGGCAGGCATTAACAGCAAAGCCATACCTTTACCTCATTCCTCATCCACCTGAACAGAAACATGTCCAAGGAAAACTCTACAAGTGAACAAAGCTTAAAAAAATACTCAACAAAAATAAAAGAAACACTGCGGAGAAAAACAAAAGTGTGTCATCTCAAAAGCAAACTCTTGGAGGTTGCTCAGGCAATCCTGCCTCCGTCAGTACCAGGTGGGATTTTTAGCCAGAAAGGCTGAGAGTTGGTCATGACGGATGAAGCTGCCAAAGTTAAGCTTGTTTTGAACCTACACCTGTGCCATGGGGCAGCTTAAATTTGAACTTGGCTGTGCTACAAGAGGGCTTGAACTTGATCAGGAAGGGGGAACAGGAATGGAAAAGGAAGGGGAAGGGAAAAAAAAAAAGACAAGGCTTGAGCACGTGTATTTTGCAGACATGGCTGTGCACAAGCGTCATCATACCTGCTTCTGACAGACATGTTAGGAGTTCAGTTACCCTTAATGCCGCCATTGGATCTCTCACAGGCTTTTACTCATTCTGCCTTTCAAGAACAGGACAGGTTATTCCCCCTAGCTTCCACGTACCGTCACTGAGGTTGTGGTGAATTAGAATGAAAGGAGCAAAAATGCAATCTTCTAGGTGAAAAATATTTGCATTTGCTGATATTCTTCATACGCTATACGCCTGTTGCAATGAAACCCCTCACACCACTGGCATTAATAAATACCATAGCGACACCGCATCCTTCTCAGCATTTTCCAGTTGGATCTGCAGCCTTACTAACCACCCTACCTCAGTGGAGCACAAGGGAAGCACGGAAAGCAGCTCATCAGCCAAGATGACTCCATGAGATGACTCCTCAAGCCTCAGTGCCTGCCGTGGGTGGGCAGGTTGGAGCGTAGCGGCAGTCTCTCGCTAAGCGAGGGGGCAGCCGGCCGCTAGGCTCATTGCTCCCCCCGAGTTTTGGCAGCCTGTCCCGAGCACCTGCCCACACCAGGCAGACACATTGCTGGCACGCACTGAACAGAAACAGTTTGGACGTTCCTTTAGTGATGGGGGGGGGGGGCAAATAAAAGACATTGTTGCTATTGCACACATGTGCGAGAGGGGGTAGATGTGCTGCAATTCAGTCCCACAGGTTCTCACAGCACAGAAGAGCGGGTTTATGCTGGTTGTATTTACTCCAGTGCAAAAAAGCATTGGAGCCCGAGTGCTTCTGACCTCAACAGAGATACTAAAATGCACCACAGGGCAATTAAAGAACCCCATTACCAAACACAAAATTCAAAACCGCATAAGCAACACTCACTTCCGCACAGGCCGACACATCGCAGCGTAGAGGCGAGGAAGGCTCCGTGGGGTCCGGGCCCTCTGCCAGCCGGTACTACTGGCAAGGGGCTCCTTTACAGCCCCGGGGAGGCCGTTCAGCATTACACACGCTCCAACCCAGAGCTCTCCTCTGACTACGCACCTTCAGGCATCTGGTAGGTGCTGCCCTTTGCGCACTAACTTATAATAAAACAGAAGCAGCAATACCTGCAGTTATTGCTGAGAGAAGTCAGAAGCTGCAGCGCATACCCCGTGGTCTAGAAACCTTTTGTCCCTGCTCTGAACATGCTCCCAGGTGCAGAGAATGAGGAGCAGGGGCTGGCACAGGTGGGCAAGGGGGCCGCTCGCTGCCGCTGCTCAGCTGAGCCCAGGCCTGACGGGCCAGCATGTGGAACATGAACTTTTGCAACTTGTCATACAAATCTGGGCAAAAAGTGCTGTAGTTAATAACCTTTGGTTTGAAATGCCGTGGGGCTGACGAGGGGAGGGAAGCCGGGATGGGGAACATTGTGTGGGCAATGCTATTCCTCTTTGCAGTAATTTAAGCTTGCAGCACAACCAGGGAGGCTGCTAAGAATGCAGGAAAAGCCTGAGCAAAGAAAATAATGGAGAGTTCAGAAAATGAGAACAACAGCCTCTAGAGACCTCAAAAAAAAAAAAAAAAAGCACATGCCTTCGCTATGGTAATTTTCCCTTTTCTAATAAGGACAGGGAACACTGTATATAACATTAGGCAAAAGAAAGCTGGATTTTCATACTGGCCAGTGAAACAATACTAGTGACTGGAGATCCTGTCACACCACATACTACAGTGGATGCAGAAATGATGTTAAAAATAGCTCCTCATTGTGCTCCTTGGCTGCTCTCCGTACGGCTTCACCTCAGCTCTGCAGTCTGAAAGCTTATGCTTTATTGCTGCTGTTTTGAAGACGAGATTCACAATCCCATGAAGTGTCTTAATACAGGTGACAGCCGCATTCACCAGACCCTCAAATGAGAGGATGGAGAATGAACCACAAAAATGGGTGCAAAGCTCAGGGGGTCTAGGCCGACGTCCTGAAGACTAAAACTTTGTATACACGTCCGGAGCGACTGCTGGCCCGCAGGAACGGCTGCTGTGCATGATCCTGTCACGTATGCCCATCCTGACCTGAAAGGATCTCCCTTTCCCGTCACCTCTGGTTATCGATTTCTTTGCTGAGGTAGCCAACAAAATAATATTCATTGCTGCCTGTTGCAGTAGCGTCACTGGCCGGCGACACAGTACTAGGGGCTTCCCTCCTGTTGTTTTTGTCTTCATGTAAGTCCACGGTAAGGTCACCTTCTTCTGCAGCAGATGACGGGACAGCAGAAGCCTCTTTGATCTCTAGTACTCTGGTTTCCAGAAATTTTGTAATAGTTCTCAGCTACTGCAATAGTGAGCACAGTCTAAAACACAGACCAACTACCGACACCCTCAGGATATCAAACGATCGTTTCAGACAGGTCACAGCCAGCCCTCTGGTGATCTCGTTCCTGCTCAGCAGACACCTGGCCCAGGCTGGAGTCCACAGTGTAGGACGCTGCCTGGGTGCCAGGATATTCACTTTACGAGTGACCCTGGAAGCGTAAATCCTGATTGTATTGATACACAGCAGACAGAAATCAGAGGAAACAACCTGAACTGTTTACGACCAAAACAGTAATATCAAACTTCTCTACTGATAACGCTCGAGATGCAAAACAACAGCAACAAAATGGCTAGCCAGAAGTTCTAGAGAGTACCTTAAAATCCCCGTTGATCCTATAAGCACATATTCAACACACAGAAAAGCACACCAAAGCAACTGTAATGTATAAAATAGTTTATTACTATAATAAATAAAATTAATTTTTTTTTACAAATATTATTTGTGCTTGTTTAAAAATGTTGAACAGGGATATCGTTAATGTAGGTGGCTGCATTTGTAACTGAAACATTCCCAGACAGTGTGTATACATACATACACACTCTGTCCATCTACTGGCAGCTGCTTTGCTGACCACAAAAATAGTATCTACGCGTTCTCTTTTTCTAGTCATGCTTCATTGAACAAAGTGACAAATGCAAAGAAAAAGAACCAAAAGTATTTGGCGGATTTCTGAAAGGATAAAAACAAATGAAGTACATTGAAAAGCGCCAAAGCAACTGCATTAACTGCATATCAATAAAGTGTCCATGCAGTGGTGGCTAAATATTGAAACGCAGACAGGTCTCCAACAGATGTACAAATATTGATTGTATGTAGGTACAATAATATAACACATTCATTAGAAAACTTGGTATTTCTTTATATAGCAGTTCATCCTGATACAAGATTATTGAACTTCTTTCGTCTACAGCTAAAATGATTCTTTTTCTATGTTAGTGGTCACAGATGCAGTGGGAAGAAGAAAAAAAACCATGAGCCTTTCAGAACAGTTAGCGAAAACCCCGAACTGTTTTGTTAACATTAGGCATTTAGATCCAGTTACAGAGATGTTCTGGGATTACACATCAAGTATGTTTACACAACACTCAGCAATCAGCTTGAAACAAATTACAGTCGCAGGTAAATTCACATTAGCTTTGTCGAACTGTAAAAAAAAAATTTGAAACAAACACTTTCGCGATATGACGGGTTGGCTCCCTGATACACAAAAGTGTTTAGAAAATCGTTACGTCTCTTTGTTTTGTGAGGGGAGAGGGCTATCGGAGTTAATTCCTTATCCTAATAAGAAGGCAGTAAGTGGAGAACGAAATGTGATTACCAGCAAGTGATTGCCATTAGATTTAGAAAGCTAATCAAAAAGTGCTTCATCTTCAGGCAACACTGTAAATACTACAGAACATTAAGAAGGAAGGAGAGTGGAATCACAGTTTGAATTATATCACTTATGAAAGGGTCTTAAGGCTAAATGTTGGATATATCTTATTGCAAAAAGCTTTATTTTTATTTAATTGAATCAATGCTTGCCACAACAATGTGGTCAAAACTATGTCAGATTGGAGGATACAGTAACCTACTGTGCCTCACCTCAAATTTCTGGAGCTTCCCCTGCGCGGGACTCTCTCTAAAAGGTTTGTCTTAATGAATCAGAAGTGCAGCTGAAACACAGGCTTTGTTATTGCCAATACACCCACAGGAGACTATGTGGAAATGAAGAATTCAGTAGAAGACGCTTTTCACCACCTAACACCAGGACAAGAAAGCAGAGGTGCAGCGACCATGTGTTACGCTGCCCATGAGAAGAAGGATAGGCTCAGCACCTTCGAGACAGCCCCTGGTACCAGGAAAAAGAAATCCATTTATTCCACCATCCCGCTTGCAGGAGAAGCCACGAGAAGCACTACCAGGGCAGCTTAGCTTCAGAGATACTGTGAGCAACAAATAGTGGCTTATGAGCCTTATTCCCACCGACTATGATACAGCATTTTTCCAATTTCACATGTATTTCTGTTTCCTGACCATCACGCTTGCCAGGTCTTCTCTCAGTCACAATGTTCGCCAGACTAACAGTATAAAGTTGAGGCCAACTAGAGAAACCAAAAGTCATGGCCTTAAAAGTTCAACAGTTAACAAACAAGATACTAACTAGGACATTCGGTGGATGTCTACTGGGAAGATTTAAGCTCCCTTCTTGAACTGGAATCATTCAACGAGGGATGTGCTTTTACTTAACAAAAATGCAATCCATAGACTTATCTATACATAGATACTATATATATGTGTGTATGTACACGCATCTGCACAAGTGTAATCATACACATTGTTGTTTATATAGCAAAGACAAATCATGTATTAAATTCTTTCACAGACTGGTTAAGAGTGACTGAAAATATATCACCAGATATTCACAGTAAATATCTTGTTCGGTTCATTAAAGTGAAGTACTGTAGAAGCAGAACATCACCTTCGAAGCTGTTAAACAGGGTGTTCGCTGGGATTCAGGGCAGCACTGTGAAAAAGATTTAAAGCAAGAATGGTGTTTTTAAAAGTATACATGTAATACCAGACAGAAGTAAATGTATCTGAACACGGAAGGGGTGAGGATTGGGTTTTGCTTTTTTAATCCTGTGCTGCATATTGGTATTCTTTCTAACAGTTTAAGCAGGAACTTTTAGAAGTTCCCATTTTACCAAACCATAACCCAGGCTCTTTCTCTGAACTACCTGCTTCTGACTGAAATCTAATTCCATCGTCTAGTAAAAACGGAGCAAACCATCTCTTTTAGATGAATGCAGGTTATTTAGCAGATTGTTAAATGGCAGAAGCACTATGCCAGAACATAGTTAAAACTGAGGCCTTTGTGTTTTTTCTTTTTTCTTACAGTATGTACAAGCATTTGCTTGTTAAGGGGCAGAGTCTCATGTTCAGAGATCATTCATTTCTAAGCTGAAAAATAATTTAAGTGAAAAGGCTTACCCAACATGTAGAGAGAAACAAAAGAAAAAGCTGACAGGTAAAATGAAAGAACAAGTAACAATTATGGTGAATACACGCGTCGTCCAGCCGTAGGCATCTAAGTGTAAGGCTCAATGGAGAAAGACAGATTTGTAACACAGGGGCTTTCAATCACTCTCTAAAGGAGAAGTGCTGCATCTGCGGAGCCTGGGCACCACAGCACAGGTCCAAATTAGGCTGAGGTTCAAAGGAGTGATGTCCCAGAGTGGGCAAGGTTTTGCTCATTTTAACCACTCGGTAGCCCAGGGAATCCAAAGACCAAAGCTCATCCTAGATAGTACATTTTTTTCAAATTCTCTTACAACATATACAGGTTACTGAGGGATGATGTAGTCTTCTACAACTAGTTTTAGTGCCCTGCCAGTTCATAAAATCATAATAAAATGGCTCTAATCTCAGTTACAGCTGTGCAAATCTGAACGACATTGACTGCTGTCAGTGCTGACCTGGAGCAGACACCCTAAAGGTGTCGTTGTAAGGAGCAGAGTTTCTCTGGAGTTTCATGACCGTAACAAAATCAAATTTGGCCATAATCTTCAAAGACATTAAATTTTCAGCGTAATTCCAGAGTATATTACAATCTTTGAAGGCTTTACAAATGGATTATAAATGGCTTTATAGGCCATTATAAGAGCCTCATAAAAGCCTTAAAAATGGACTCCGTGCTGCACCCACCCGTTGTCAAACAGGGTGTGCAGGAGTACGGTATCGTACTGAACTTCAGGCTGCACTAGAAGTACCCCCAGCAAACGGGGCCTTGGGTTCCTTTATTCACAGGTGTGGCTAATTATGGGGCTTCTAGGGCTGACCCCGGCGTGACTCCAGACCTGGGCAACAGGCAACACCAGAATAACCTTTAACATATCCCTGAGGGCACGTAAAAATACCACTGAGAAACATCAACTCAGTATCAGCGACAAAGGGCCAGGTAACCTGCAACTGCACATTTAATTCTGTGTCCGCACTGCAGTGCTGGAGATATTAGGCACAATCTTTGGAGTTTATAAACAGTTCCTCCCTCATCCACCTGGGATAAGCTAATTTCCACGTTTATCCAACTGGGTGACACTCTCACAAAGTGCTTGCTAAGTTCAGCAAGGCTTTCAGCCTTTCAAAAATTTTACAAAGAAAACCTAGTTTCAGGAACATAACGCTGATGAGGGATTTGCCTGGATTAGGAAATGGGCTCCAAGTCAGTCTCTAAAACCTTGCTGGAACTTTTGGGCATCGATTATAAATCCTTGTATATCAGTACACCTGTGATTTACTTAGGCATAATTTCATTATCCGATGAATTTACTGACTGAGGAGACTAGAAAGAAAAAAATCATTCAACAGTTTCTAACTGAAACCATTGATGTATGGATTTCTTACGGCAGTCGTGCCATCGCTGTTCCAGGCAACTGTTGCCACTTACAGTGATGAATGCACCAAACACACAGGGTGACTTTGGTCAAAGAGAGCCTTCCTCACTGCTGCATGTCTGCAGTGCGTAACTGTAAAAGACACCAGTTGCCACTGGGAACACCTAAACATGGAACCAGAAATAAATCAAGGAAATGGCACCTTGGTTTCAGAGCAAGTCACCTCCCTCATGCCTTTTCTTGTGGGAGGGAAAAAGTAACTTACAGATTTGATCCCGATAGCCGTTTCTCGGGAATATTTCAATCTTTGGGTAAGAATTTACAACCTGTGGGCACTTCCATATCGAACCACAGTGTAAGACCCTTGGAAGCCAATCCCAAACCAGCTGCCTCTGGACCTGGAAATGGCGGTGCTGTGCTCGGAATAATCAGCATCTTTGAGAGCAGGGCAGCTACCGCAGGAACAGATACAAACACACATACTGACTTCAAGACCTGAGCTTGTAGCTTTGCACAGCACGGCCTCACCACTGTGCCGGTTCATCAGTGGACCTCACACTTCCCCAGGGATGTCTGACACAGTTCTGCATTGCACCATGCAAGCATCAGGCCAGCAGAAATCCTTTCAAACGGGTCGTTTTCCCTGCCTCTTCCTTACTTAACATGAACAAAAATCTTCCCCAAAAAATCATGTGGTTTTCATAAATGACTTCGTACCATGGAAAAAGAATGAGACTTAACTACTCCCACGCTGTGTTAAGACCTAATGCCATTAAAAATGAAAACCCAAAAAAGTGTTGCACCACGCTTCTGAGCTCTAACCTACCGTTAAATAGTGAACGTACTGGATCAGTGGAGAGAATATACTGTGAATATACACCTATATCCCAAGGTGATAACCTAAGCCATGATACCAGCTGTGCTACCCTACCTAATGAATAATGAACAGTAGTTTTGGTAAAGTGCTTCAATCTTCCTCCAGAAAAAGTTATGAAAATATAAGTTTTGGAAACATCTCCTTCTTTAAGAAGCAGATCTTTTTGTTTCCTTGCTACAATAGCACTTGTATACAGTAAGCACTGTATTTCTACCTCTACTATCCATTTGCTTACTAGCTAGATTAGATCAGGAACAATACATCTGGATGTAGAGGAAAACGCCACAATCTAAAATCTTAAAAAGTTCTGTGAAAGCCTTTGGCTACAATGAACATTATCAAAACAGAAACTTCTGAATAATAATTTTACAAGAATTAAAAGGGCAGATTCATAGCAAAAAAAGGACATAAATGCCACAGTATATTTTCATGGGGAGCCAAACCTGCAGGACCTGTTACTGATGTTCGCAAGACGTTGTGCAGTGGGCTGTGCTCAGGTACACTGCACACCCAACCCTCTGTCCTCCAGCAGCTGGGGTTAAAAGCAAAGGTAACAATATTGAAAGACATCTGAGACACATACTAAGTTTTTGAAAACCAGTATCCTTGACTCAGTGAATGAGAATGTGGAAGATCCCATTTATTAACAGACCTGAACTACTGTGCTATTGGTGAGGATGTTGTTAAATGTAATTGCTTTAGGAATATGTCAGTTTGCAAATAAAATGTGCAATTTTTCCACCTTTTTAGCCCGCCCTTGACTACCCAAAAATAACTTCGGTACTGAGCAGCACATGTTCCATTGAAATGACATACACGTCTCCTACTGCTCTTTGCATTATTACAGATGTATGAAAATATACTGTGGCGTTTAACATGCTGTACAGGTGACTGAGACAGTGACAGCAGCAGCAGCTAAAAAACCCCCCACCAAACACTGAAAACATAAGCACCCTGGCAAGTGCTTATTCATATAGGCAAAACCCGAGCTAACAACATAAGGTATGCTCCAAAAACCTCAGAGGTCACCTGGGGCTCACGGGGATGGCTGCTGCTGTCAGAACTCTCATTCCAACATCCCGAGGGAGAGAGGGTGAGTGGGGGGGAATGGGCACCAACGGAGAAAAGAAAAACTTTAGAAACTGTACCCTTGCTGTCAAAAAGGCTTCAGAGTCAGCTGCCATCTTGACATGAGGTTGCAATTCCTGTTACCGTACCTTTTTAGACACAGGGAACATGCTTAGTGAACTGGTCCCTCACTCGTTTTCAAGAAAGATTAAATTTAAAATGTTAGGGGGGCTGTTTGCTTGTTGGTTTGTTTGTTTGTTTGTTTTTAAAAAGAAACACCTCAGCTATCTCCAAACATGTCTTTTTCTGATTCTGGAGACTGGGGCCTTGATATTTCAAACAATTCCTGTGGCGACTGGGAGCTTCTTCTTGAGGTTAATATCCTAAGTATCTCAGCAAGCTGTTTTTCTATATTGGTCATTTTTGTGTTTAAAGCCTTGATGTCCTCTTTCAACTCGTGTTTCACTTCTAGCATGGTGGCCTGAAGAGTCTGTTCTGGGATGGGATAAAAGGAATGCTTGACCTCGGTGAGGACCGGGCTGCGGTCCTGCGGGCTTCTTGTCTCCCCAACATTATCCAAGCGCAAGTCACTTTTTGTAATGCCACTATCACAAGAGTCCGTCTTCTTCAGGGTAGCTTCTCCTGAAGCTTTAGTTCTCTCTGGTAAAGTCTCCATGGACTCTGCTTTAGAGACCTTGTTCCAGTCTTCACCTTTCCCACAGGCGTCTTTGAATTTGGCCCAGCCTTTTCGTCGCGGGTAGTCCCCCGACACTTTACATCCTGCATAGTCCGACGTCGGGGCCTGCAGCTTTGCCTGGTCAGATGCCCCAGACGTTGAAGCAGACTGGTACGACACAGGGGTCGCCGGACTCTCCCGTACAGTCACAACGCTGGCTTTGACCACCGAGCGGGCAGAGGAGTGCTCCCCTAAAATGTTGCCCTTCTCCACGTCCAGGTCATCCGGATCTCTGCCCCTCTCTGCTGCAAGCCGCGCTTCCTTCTGCTGCCTGAACCTCTGGAACAGCCGGCGGACCGGGTGGTCCGGGGGTAAGATCAAAGGCGCTTCGTTCTTCCTCTTCATTCTCTCCTCTTCTTCACGTTTGACGTCACTGATTTTCCGGAACACAATCTACAGGGGGAAAGAGATTTCACTCTGTGATTAACTGCACATTTGTTAAGGGGGAAAAGTTGTAGAGAACGAATTATTTGAAAGAATTTATTTTAACTGACAAATGCACAACCTCTGCACACTTATAGCAACATTTTCAAGTGTCTTATCTTGTGTGGAACGTGGCTTATTTCACTATTTAAGAGCATACACCATCTGTCTTATAACACCAGAAATAAAAAAAAAAGAAGATAAAAAATTCTCCAGTTCTGAGAGGTCAGCAAGACAGTGCCATTGTAAATATTATGATCCCAGGAAGTTACTTGTCCTATTTTGTGTTAAAAGTGACTTCTTATATTTGTTTTCCTGACTCTATGGTTTAGCACCAAGTTTCTAATATTAGGAAGAGCCATTCCCATGTCTTACATCAGTCTCATCCCAGAACTCACTCACTACATGCCATGCAAAAGACCTGATATTATTTTAGTGCAGTTTGACCACTAATGGGGTCAGTACAGAATAGACTACTCTGGACTCTCCAACAGCAGTTTGCAAAGTGCTTCTTGCCCTCCCTTTCCTCCCACATCCTCTTCTAGAAGCAACTTGCAGTTTAGGGATGAGGCAAAGCTCGAGTCTGTCCCACAGTCAAGGGTACAAGGACAGTGGGGAATGCGCTCTGCGAGACATGGGGAAGCTGTTCGTGGCTTGATTACTACAGAAGCTTGAAGAGCTTCATGTCTTGATTTATTTCTTTGTTTCTATGGAAAAGGGGACATTTTTGCACAAAACCCCATTAATTTTCCGTCTACCATCCTAATTATATCTTCCTGAGCCTGTAGGCTAAGCGATCTCTGTGGGAGCAGCCCAAGGGTCTCATGGTCCTGATGAAAGCCTCACAGTGCCCCCACACAACCCCCAAGTGCAGCCAGGCAATGTTTCTTCCCTGGACTTGATAGCAACACATTCTCTTCAAAAACTCCATGCTTTTTACATTGGTATTGGTATTTTCCAAGCAAAAAAACTCCAGTGTGGTATTAAAGGAGAACCAGCAAGTAGTCTGGTTTGAAAATGGGAGGTCCCCTAAGCTGAAGTTTTCAATACAGAGTATAAAAGATGTAGCCCCCAGCTTCTACTGAACGCTGATACCTAATCTCTTTAGCTGCTTTTGGGAAAATCCACTCAAAGTCCTTACACTCCAATGCAGAAATAACTTTCAGATTCAAATCATTATTAGGAAATGTGTAAATAAACCCATACCTCTGTTGCAGAGAGATTTATGTTAAACTAAACATAATAAGCACTGCTTCACTGGCACACACAAAATGCATGTTTCTCCTGACTCCAATGCTTCTTGACAGTTTTGTCATTGTGAGGCAGGGAAAAAACATCTTAACACTGCGTCTTTGGAAGGAAGACGTTGTCAGACTTGGCAGCGTTTCCCAAATACAAAAGAATAAAATTAGCAGGAAGGATATTTTATTTCCAAGCTGCAATTAGGAAACTAAATGTGAGATAAGAATAAGAAAACAGGGTACTTGACAGTATTTTTTTCCCCCAAGAAACTCAGTCTGCAGTGAGCTCAGTAGAAAGCGGACAAAGCAGCGTAATCCTTAGAAGTGAAAGAATAGCACTTACTCGCTGGGAAGGGAGAATCAATACAATGCTCCAGGCTAATGGCTTCCCACACACTGGCAGTCCCCCGCTTTAACTGAAAGAAGCGTGTCAGCCCAGTGCTAGGGCGGCTGCCCTGCACGCTCTGCTGGAGCCTAGCAATGCCAGGCAGGGTCTCAGGGGGTCACTCCAGCAGCGGGCTGAGGCTGGCTCTGGTGGCGCAAAGCCCCAGCAAGCCAAGGCAACTATAAGCCAGGTCAGTTTGTCCCTGCAAACTTCTGTGTCCCCAAGCCCCCTCCTCTCCTGGAGCTTGCATGTTTGGCGCTGGTGTGGATATCCACGTCCTGCACGGCGCTGTGCCAGACGGCCATGCAGTTAATGGGGCTCACGTCACTTTGCACGTGAGCAGTCTCAGTCTGACCTATGTATCTGGATGGTGTGTTTTCCTTAAATGCTCAGAAGTGGGGTATGACTGGGTGGTGCAATGGTCACCCTCACAGGGGTCACCAGGGAAGGCATGTGGGTGCTTGAAAGAGCTAGAGGCCAGGCTGCTTCATAGAGTCCTTGTCTAGTCCAACCCCTACTCCACGCAGCCCGCTCAACACCTTGTCTGGTAAGCACTGGACTACCTCTCACTATTTAATGACTGGCTTTTGTAACATAAATGGGTAAGTTATTTGACAGAAGCTGCCCCTGCTACAGTACCATACAGATGAGATGGTGATGGAGCAAGTCTCAAGCAATAACTTATTAACAGCCTCGCCCAACCCATGCTTGTACTAGCCATTGCATCTCATGCAGCTGGTAGCATGGTCTCTGTACTGGAGTACCTAAGAAGCAAATTTACCAGCAAATGCAAAAAGGTGAACACTGAGAGACAGGTTGTTGGTAGTGCTTATCTCCCTGTCCTGGTTTCGGCAGGGATAGAGTTAATTTCCTTTCTAGTAGCTGGTACAGTGTTTTGGATTTAGGATGAGAACAAAGTTGATAATGCACCGATGTCTACTGTTGTTGCTAGGTAATGCTTACACTAGCCAAGGACTTCTCAGCTTCCCATGCTCTACCGACTGAGAAGGCTGGAGGTGCACAAGAAGCTGGGAGGGGGCACAGCCAAACTGGCCAGAGGGACATTCCATACCATGTGACGTCATGCTCAGTACATAAACTGGGGAAAGCTGGCCGGGGGGGCCGCTGCTCGGGGACTGGCTGGGCATCGGTCGGCGGGTGGTGAGCAATTGTACTGTGCATCACTTGCTTTGTGTATTATTATTATTGTCATTTTATTTCAATTATTAAACTGTTTTCATCTCAACCCACGAGTTTTTCTCACTTGTGCTCTTCCAATTCTCTCCCCCATCCCACCGGGTGGGGGGGAGTGAGCGAGCAGCTGCGTGGTGCTTAGTTGCCGACTGAGATTAAACCACGACACTCCCCATAGCCCCCGCTGTTTTCTGTTGCACTGCCTAGATGAGCCCTGTTGATGCTAAGCACACTCGGCCGCAGAGGAGCTGCCATCAGCCTTCTTGCTGTGTGGTGGTCAGCCTCAGGGCCCTAAACGTACCTTCACTCCTTTGCCTTCAGGAGATCAGACTGCAACAGAAACAGGAACATACGTGGAGGGAGCAATTACATAAATACAGCCTTTGCCATGGGTAACTGCTACCACGCTAATGAGAACCCTAATTTCCATTTTCCACACGAGGCCTTACACCTACAAGGCAACTACACCACAGCAGCAATCACCTGCGTGAATGCAGAAATGCAATCCTCAGGTCTCCCATCCTGTTCAACATCTTTTACATGTATACATGTATGTGACAAGCTGTACTCATGCAGTGCAAATCAAATCTATGCACATTTGCCAGGGGACACAGCCTCCAACTCTTGGGCTGGCTTCTTTTAACTAAATCCTAAGACACTGGATAAATACCTGTCAGAGAGCAACTTGTCTTTGGGAAGCCCAGGCAAAGCTGTCACTGGTCTCCTTTTCTGCAAGCTCCCCAATGCCATATTTTCTCAAGACAGCACCATGTTTGTGTATTAAGCAAAAGTGTTATAACTATGCAAAACTCAGCAGTAATTGAAAAGACTTTACAGAACTGCATTTTTTGATTTTTTTTGTTGCTGTCTTTTTAAAGATTAAATGCAAGTCTTTATAAATAAAATATAAATAAAAATATTTATTTATAAATAAATATTTATTTTGGACACGAAGAAAACTTTCTTTACTGAAAGAGTGGTGAAACATTGGAACAGGCTGCCCAGGGAAGTGGTGGAGTCCCCATCCCTGGAAGTATTTAAAAGACATGTAGATGAGGCGCCTAGGGACATGGTTCAGTGGGCATGGTGGTGTTGGGTTGACGGTCAGACTCGATGATCTTAGACGTCTTTTCCAACCTTAATGATTCTATGAAGTACAAATAACTGTTTTAAATGGACTGTTTTCTTACAGTTGTTGAGGAAAAAGCATTTTTTAAGTGCTTAAACAGCTTCAGCAGCATCCAAGGTATTGAGAAAATGTGGTTGTTATGCTGATGGATGTACACCTGCTCCCACAAGCAGTAAGAGTACAAAGGGAAAGAAACTAGGTTTCATTTGTTATAAGGAAGAGAAGTCTGGACCTACACAGCAATTTTCATGTGGAATTTGATAGGGCTACAAATATGGATCTTAATCAAAGTTAAAATATTATGGCAAAGATCCTAAGATAGTTTTTAGAGCAGGTCCTCTTTATCTCTCTCTCCAAGCATTCATTTTTGTCTAGGACGGGATAGTGCTTTGCACCCTCAAAACCTCCCAGTCCTTGTGTTATATGCCACGCAGACACAGGGGTCCTCTATTTTACAAGCTATGTAGTTCTCCCCTTCGAGACCTAAGCACACAGAAGAAAATCTAGTGGGAGCATTTTAATAGCATGTGAAGACCAACATGTGGACAAAGAACCTGAACTGAGATGAAATAACAAGAAATTTAAACATCAGGCCTAAAAATGCATACTTCACACATCCAATCTCACGTCTCATTTCATAATTCCATTTTTATTAAAAAGGTGCTGAATCTTGCAGCTCTGCAGAAAAGCCTCCCAAGCTGCCAAAAATGTGAGTACTGTGGGGGTATCAGCCTAGATTTGCCAAAAACTTGAAAAATAGCTATGTTAAGCACAGATTACTGCAATCATGTAAACATTTAACTGAGGCATGCAGTTATGATGACTCAATAACAATTTTATTTTTGGACAGTGCACTCAGAGAAGTGGAGAAATGCGCTGAGACATCCTGGTGCGCTCCTGCACCCGTATGTCCCACTGACTTATGACAGCACACAGCCTGTGGCCACGTTCCTGCCTGTGCATGAGCCATGTCCAAGGAAGAAAGACAGGGTTACACCCAGCACATTTCCCTTTCCTCAGTATTAACTAGTTGTGAAGGTGAAGTCTTTAGTAAGTTTTGGGGAAAGACTCTGCCTCTTTTTCATCTTCAAAGAAGATTAAGAAGCTGTATTTGTAGAATCAATGTCTTTAGGGATTAAAGTCAAGATTTCTCCCCAAAGTATTAAAAAATTAGGTGGACATAAATGAATACTTGAAATATCTATTTGATTGTCAAAATGTGGAGTGCCCAGCAACTGTTACTTGGATTTTCCTGTGCTCAGCACTGCAACCCAAGCATCATTTAAATAATGCAACATGGACATTTTTTGTGAATATTACTTCCATAGTTTTTTTATGATAAGACCAGAAGAACAGACTGCAATGTGACCTCCAGGATAAGGCAGGCCATAAGATTGTGCTGAAGGAGCATTCCCTGAAGGGAATCTTGTTACAACTAGATTACATCTTTTAGAAAAACATCCAGTTTGACGGCAATAAAGAATCCATCATCACATCTTGATAAAAGATTCCTGCAATTTTTGCTTCAAGATTGAGTTTGTCTGACATCAGTGACATTTCTGTTCCTTGCTCCCTCAGACACGTAGAAATTCACTTTTAGAAACTGATTCTAGAGTCTTACGTTTAAAAATCTCTGCAGAAGTATTACAGCTAGTCAGTTACTACTGTGAAGGATTTAGACAGTAATGTTTTACTGATATGAAACAGGCAAAGTTCACACCTTTAGAATTTTCAATTTAACTCTAAGTTTTCCAATTTTAACTCTTTGGAGATGTTTGAATTATTTTCTACCTTCCAGCATCTTTAAATTTAATAGGCAGCATTCAGTGCTTAAATTCTCACTCTTGCCCAGAGCTAGAATATGTAGTTGATTTAGTTAAATACAAGGTTCCTTTTTAAAAGTCAAGTAAAACAACTAATCCTGCAATGAATCTTCCAGCTGTTTCCCTCTGCTGGCTCACTGCTACCCACTGCTCTTCCCATCTCACCGCTTGCTGATGTTTCTCTAGAACTATCTAGCGTAGCCCCAAGTTGTTTTTCCTGAGCAGTAGTAAGAGGGGAATGGGCACAGGGGTACTCAGTCTCTTTCATGAAGACATTTCAGAGAACCTATGCTAAGTTGGCTATTAAAAATGAAGACTGCCTTGCAACAAGATAAAAGGCTGACATGCTCAACAACAGCGCTATCTCATCTGACCAGATGCAAGTATAGATGCAGTAATTTAAGTGCCTGCTTCCTTTACACAAAGACGGGGGTGGGGGCGTGAAGAATATGACAGGGGTATATAAAATCAGACATGGCGTGAACAGGAGTAGGCAGGGATTGATTATACAGTCTCTTATCCAATATGAAAACTACAGCATCAAATGACAGCAGGAGGAGTCACATACTAACCAAAAATAAGTTCATGGTTCTTCACCTGAATCTATTAGGCATGTCAAAGATGTTAATAAAGGATGCTCTGAATGCAAAAAGTCTGCACGGATTCAATAGACCGGGCAAGTACTTGGTAGAGAAAGCCATTGAGGGTTACCAAACAGACAAAACTGGTATCCTGCTCAGGAAATCTCCTGAGGTAAAATTAGTTGGAAGCTGCAAGAGTGTTTGTAGGAACTGCCACATAGAAAAGTTTTGTTCTTATAGCTTCCTTAGGCATCCCTAGGCAACCCTAAATAATTACATAGGCCAAACCTGGACCTGCTGCCTCACTCACTGCTGAGGAAACATTCCCAATGAGGGTGATAGAAGAAGTGCCAGTGGGAAAAACATCAGAAGAAAATATAATAAAGGCTCAAAGATCCGAGCCTTAAACATCTGAGCAGGCTGTTAACCTATTTCAGATGAAGATTTACTCTAATTGTGCCCTTCACGTGCACATAGGGAGAGGCAGGACCAACAAGCCATTAGTGTGTAGTACTACATAGATTAGACATCGCTTTGGAACTTGCCCGGGTTCAAATGAAAATTAAAAATAGCATGTTGTTTTGGTACAGTAGGGAAGACCACTTGGTGCACACAGGGAATGAAGAAGTCCACTGTCTCTAGTTACTCCTGTAATGAACAGCCCCACTGAGGAGTTTCACCGGCTCTGAACTGTCGGTAGCCCACAAAACGCACTAGAACGATGCTGCCTGCCGAACCGTAGCAAGTCATGTTCTTTAACACTCTGCACATTCCCAGGAAGGTAACCAACAGAAGGGCGAGGCAGAACTAACATATTAGCAACCAATTATTCTGGTCTTGTTGTTATCTGATTGTAAATGCAACCACTGTGCCAACACTGCATGAGACAGTCTTAAAGATCAGGGGATGTTTCATTTAAAACACATTATCAATATATTGAAAACCTTATCCTGTCAAATGTTAAACAAGACCTGCCTGCATCTGAAATGGAAAGGATCTTTTGGTCTTATGCAAAAACATCCAAATTTCTTTTCAACTTTGATTTGTAAGAACTGATCCAAGACCCACAGGAATAGATAGAAATACGGATTTCATCATGTTTTGAATCAGACTGTCATCATGGAGTTACAATCATGAGGCTCCTAGCCACAAAGCTGCTGCTATTATTAGCTCTGCAAGCTTCCCTTCTTTCCACCTCTACAGCATGCACAAATACTGCAAGATTTGGCAGGTCTTCCTCAGCATTAACAGCAAGTAGCATGGCAGCATTTTTCTCTGGTGCTTAATAATTCCCTTTCACAGATACAGAAACATTCAGAGAGTCTGGAAGTGCCAGATATCATAAACAATTAAAAGCTTAGAATTACTTCATGTGGTGCTCACAGAAAATGGACTTAAGTGTGAGGAAAACAATCACAAAAAGGCCTTTATTAGTACGCAGTCCATCTAGCATCTGCCAAGAACTGATGAAAATATCTTCAGGCTGATGTTAGTCCGATGAAAACTGGATCCAATCAATCTTTTTTTTTTTTTTTTAAAAAGAAGAAAGCAAGAGGGAAAAAACAAGGAAAGAGACAGAAGGCTTGACAATAAAAATGCTTTTGGCACTGATGTTAAAGAAACCAAAGCTGCATGCGATCAACATAGTCTGTGATGATGAAGAATCCCTATAGCACTGTATTAGCAGGTCTCAGGGAAAATGGTGGACAAATGAGACTATGTCTTTTGCAATTACATAGGATGGCTTGGCAGAAAGGAGGGAATTACTGGTCCTACCTTCTCACAAAAAATAGGAACAACAGTGCAGGCTCGTGAAGCTTCCCACCAAAATCTACTTCCATTATCTATTACCATAGACAATTCCTGGTTTAAATGCTAGTCTTAGTTGCACTTCTGGGATGTAGAGGTGTAGATGTGTGGGAAGGTATATAAGTACACGGGTCACATTTATGACAGGTGAGAGCGCAGATCCCATTATGCAGTTCAAGTTTCCAGGCACAGTCCTCAAAGTCCACATACCTGTTGAAAGGCTGATGCAAATTACCCAGCCTGTAGTCCCATGGTGTTTGGCTTTGACCCTGGGTTTCAGCAAATGATTTCTGCATGGGACTTAGGGCCACACGAAAAAGCACAAGTCTGCAATAATGCTGCAGATGTCAGTAAGTTCTCTCTAAATTTACTGGCTACAACAGCGAAATTTGGTTTCTGCTTCTGAAGAGGAACAGGTTTCTCTCCAGTTAACGTCACATCCATCCAGGGCACTCCCAGACATTTCTAGTTTTAACCTGAAAACTCAAAGCAAACTAAGATTTGGAAGGTCCTGGCAGTGGGGCTGTAAAGGAGTGCTGGTATCAGGAATGCTGGTATCGGGAAACCTCAAGTATACCTGGGACACACACAGCCCAAGAGCCAACATGTGGATGGGCACAGCCCTTTTGCATCTCCAAGAAGTCTTTGTCCTGTGGGGAGTCAACCCAGCCCTTCAGATGGAGCAGTACCTGCTTACTTTCCAAAAGTCAGACTTCTGTGCACTACTGGATCATTAATACACAAGTGTTTGGAAGAAACATGACTTCATAATTTAATGAGCATCCATGCTATCCAGATGAATAGAGGTAACAAGGTTTTTAGTCTATACAGAACAACATCTGGGCTAACTGTTACTGTCATGAGCACCATCGGCTTCAACAGTACTGAAGCTCTTCTCTGTGACAGCATATTTTGAGGCCTAATTACAAATTCTAGGAATACTGACTTGAGTATTAGTGTTTAATCATGTCACTATTATTTATTTAGAAGTTCTGCACAACTCAAGACTCTACTCCTTTGTGTCAAACTCCTCATTCTAATTCATGTTTACAGGCTATGCTAGTGTTGAGAGAAAAGGAAAAAGATTTTACAAAAATACTATTGAAAATAAGACAGAATTAGATGTCCAGAGCAATTAGTGGCAATAATAGACAAAACCTGCCTGATCTACAATAGGCTCGCAAGCAAGTTTTGAGGCATCAAGAGATGTCTCTCCCCCGAAATAGGCTCTAAAACATTGTCATTAGTAAACTTAGACAACCACACAATTAAAACTAAAAACCACACCATTGACACTGGTCAATAGTTTGGATAGACATTCACAACTACAGCACGTTGTAGCTCATTTAGCAACCTCCTTCACTAACTTATAAAAAGAATAAAAGAATAATATGAAAAACCATGACAATATATATTACTAAAGATCTGCTAGAACTTCATTATTTCTGAGAGGAAAAGGAGCTGTTACAAGCAAATAACTAACATGTAGGCAAGGGCTTTGGGGAAATGATGCCAGATCTGAGTGGGGAAATGTTATACCACCTGAGAACTGCTATGTCTGTCAAAATGTGAAATGCTGTGTACAACTTCTTGTTTGTGGTAAATGAGGAAAAAAGAATGTTTCTGCCTCCTGCCTGCTAAGTGTCAGCAGTTTCTAGCAGCAACATCTATAAAATACTATTTTCATGTTTGATTTTTTTTTCCTTTTTAGCACATGGGGTGCTTTTGTATCTGTGTACACACATCAGACACACAAACAGCTCATGTAGACTCATTTTTTACTCCAGATCAACATACTACCCTCATTCTTGGGCAGACAACACTGCCTCAAAAATTGCTTTAAGGGGAGCCCAAGGCACAGCAGGAACTTACCTCTCTGTCACCTAAATTACAACTATACAAAATGTCATATAATCTTTACAACATGCCTTGTCAAGAGTCAGAGCCTGTTTCCCCAAGCTTCCCGTGGCTTGCTGCCATTTACCAAGTGTTTCCTGAAAGAAATCAGGCAATTTGTGTGAGTCAAGGATTTGGGGTTCCCCCCCCCAACTCAGAGACAATTTCACTTGAGATCTGAAATGGATGCAGAGGTTGTAGAGCTGAGGAAAGCAATGATGTGTTGAGATGATAGTTAAATTGTATAGTTTGTTTTCACTGATTACATTTTAGACACTAGCTTGCCATTAAGATAATTTTCTTTTAGCCAATGTCTGTCTTTCATGCACTTTTTTTTCCTGCTTTCATTTATCTGCTTTCTGTTATTAGGCTTATAGTGATTGACAGGTATTTTACTTTCCAAGAGGGTATCAAATGTATTTTCAAATGTATTCAAATCAATCGGGCACCATCAGTCCCAAGAGCTGATGAGTCATTCAGCTGCCTTTGAATGCCCACTCACAAACCAATCCACACAAACACAATGCTCAGTGTCCCTGCACAAGGCTTGTGCAACTCTTGAAATTATAAACTGAGAATTACATTAAGCTCAGCTAAAGTTCCTTGCATAAATTGCCTAAGATAGCATGAACTCTTCCTTACATGTCTCTCTCTGAGCTAGCAGGCTTAAAGTTCAGCTATAGTATTGAAGAAAGACAAACTAACCTGCAGCTTTGCACAAAAAGAGATAAATCTTCTACCAGACAGTATGGCTGCACAGCTGTGCACACCCAAACGCCCAGTGCCACTCAACCAGTCTGTCCTCTCCCTGTTCAAGAGCACTGCTTGGATAAACATTACGCGAGAAGGAAACGAACTGTTAATAACTGAATGAGAACCACAAATAAAAAGTACATTGCTTGATATTTCCCAAAGCAGCTGTCAAATCTCTTTAGCCCTAACTAACAGCCAGGAGCTTAAAACCTTGAAGGGAAGAAAACAGTTGACTGTAGCGAGTTGTCTCAGATCTTCTCATTACAAGGAGCTCCTCTTAGCCAGCAGTTGCTGGGAAGAGGTCTCTGCCAGTTTGCCACAGTCCAGTTCCAGCTGGTGATAAGTGATGGCCCTGTCTTCCCTGTCAAGTGTCAAAACTGATAGCTGTCTCCCGTCTGGTAAATGCACAGGTGAGCTAATTAAAATAGCCAAGAGCTGACAGATCCCTCCCAGTAACTTCACAGAGAATCCTTTCGAGATGTACTTCCTGATTTTGTTACAGGTATTTTTATTCTTTAAAAGCAGACACTTAGGTCCCATGGCAAATACAGATTCAAATACTGACAGAGGTAGATGCTTTCTATCCTATCAGTGTATTTCACTCACACATCTCCAAGTGTTTTACAGCAATTCATCAATCCTCTGAATATGACCAATGCCATTAATTTTATTTATTATTTACATAGCAGCAATGCTTAGGGTTGCATTAGTCTTCCAGTTTATACACACACACACAGAGCAAAATGCCAGTATTCAATGAGGCACAATGGCCCGTTTCACGGGAAGACATCAGAGGCCCAGCACATATTGCAATGACTGATGTCAGCCACACAAAAATTTATGAGCAGTTTGAAACGTTACTTGTGCAAGATGTCCCTTTCTGTTGTGACTAGTAAAGGTTCACCCTTACAAGTTGCAGATAATAGATCCTGAATACAATTTGTCAAAACAGTTGTGATTTCAAACACACTTAACTTAAACATTCCCAAGTTTCTCCTGAAGAAAACAGCAGCTGTAGAAGAGGAAAACCAGGATAATTCAGCACAAGCGTATTGTTTCCTCACAAGTAGATTGATACACTCATTTTGAAAATATTTATGATCGTGTGTATTTCATTCAAAAATGACAAAGTTAAATCTGAATATTGAAAATCTCTGCATGCCGACCTCTATTACCAGGAGCAATTGGAACCGCAAACTCAAGAATCCCTGGCACCATCAAATGCGAGCCTAAAAGCTGCCTTTGGCCCAGCCTTCATTTGCACCACACCTCTCCCTCTTGCATACAGATATGGGCAGATATGTATTCACAAAGGTTTATTCATGCCCAAATGCCATTTCAGTCATCATAAATTCAGACTGCATTTGCTACTACTTTTGTGAAAAGGTTTTGTTCAGAAAAAATGTGCTTGCATCTGACTCTTGAACTACAGAGTCATGGTGTTGTCTCCCTTTTCCCGAGTACTTGAGAGCACTCATAGACAGCAGAAAGCAAATTCCCTTTTCCCCTCTGCCAGAAGGATTTGAACGCCCCTTTCGGAAGCATGCTCCAGTCGCCACATTATGAGGCAGGGCTGCCCAGCCAGCACAGAAACTCAGTTCAAACTCCAAGGTGCACAGAGGCGCAATGAGGGAAGCTCTCCCTCCCCTTCCCTCCCTCCCCAGAGCTTTGCACTGTGACAAGAGGTGCCCGCTCGCTGCAAGCAAGACACAGGCCAGAATGGCTGAGGTTACTCTGGGGACAGCTGCTCTCAGTCTCCCCTGCCTCCCCTTCACTTCAGATACACAACAGGGCATCCTGTCTTCAAGGCTACAGAGCCAGTCTCTTGTCTTCTTCACCAAACATGTTTCCAAACGAGTCTAACAGGAAGGGCTGAAGGAAGCCCTCCTGCTTTTAAAGCAGGGATTGAAACTGAGGGCCCCCAGCTTCCCTCAGGCAGGTGACAGAAATGGTGCTCCAGCCTGGAGACAGAGGCCCTCACCGGGAGATGGGATCCCCACATTCTGGTTCCTGCTCTAGCCAATGCCTTCTCCATTGGTTCAAAACGGAAAGTCTCAGCTGGAGAGACTACGACACCTAATCCCAGAACCCCCCCTGGATAGCAGTTTTACCATTCTCTTAATCTTCTCAAATCAATGAGAAAAATGAACTTTCTGAGCCTGAAAGCTAGCCCAATTTTATCTACTAGCCCAGCTTTATCTAACAGCCACCTCCTTCTGCTTTGCAACCCTAACCCTTCATTTCCCCAAACTAAAATGTTTCATTTCATCTTACAGGCAGCTTTTCATTTAAGCTTCCCCCTCTTCCCCTGTTTTTCCACTTCACTGTGGCAATGCAAAACATTTAATTTTCATTTGAGAGGCAGGTTTGAAGAGTTCAGCTGTAGCTTAAGTGAGGCAGAGCACAGACTGTACATCAATGTGGCTATGCACTTTTAAGTGATCAATAAAATATTGATCGTTTTACTATCGTGCTTTGCCATCTCTACTTCTTCCATGTTCTAACGTCACACTGGGCTAAACTTAAATACCTGGGGTGATGTCTCCTTGCTTCCTCCTAAGGGACACTGTAAACCAGTTTTCTCCTTGATCCACTCTTCTGAGATGAGGAAAGAGAGAGACGTGACACAAAGCTCGCCCTTGAGCAAGCTGTCTCTCTTCCACTGGTAACACTGGGATGGTAATTATTAACCTCTAAGCCTCACTGAAACATGGCTTATTCTGAGTTTCAGAGTTGTACCAGCATCCAGCAGAAGCCACCACCAAAGCCATATCTCAGGTTAGGAGTGCAGTGAAGCCTTGTAATCTCAGCTTAACTCCCCCTTATACTGCCCCACAGGCTCTTTAGTTCTCCATGTACGTTTATGGTTTATATTTACAAAGCATAATTTTCTTATTTGTAAAACAAGAGAAATGCATTTTCAAGGAGGTTGTCATACTACGTTTTAAGTCACCCATTTTCTAGTCTCATATCTCACACAAACTGATTCTTATCCCAAGTGTAGGAATAAAAAACACCATCATCCTGACCAGAAATAATGGCTGTGAGCAGCATGCTATACTCGCACTTTTCTGAAAACAGGAAGAACTGCAGATACGGAGAGGTTGGAGAAGCTGCTGGAAGTCTGGTGGGTTTCATGCTGCCATAGACCATTAGCAGGCGCTGTGACATTCTGCTTTGTCACCATCACATTGCGTTGTGCATGGAAAGAGGAAATAAAGGTTTGCCATATACTTCATACAACTTGGGGTACACAACCAGGGCCTTGCACGCTTGAGATCTAGTTAGGGACAGTTCCCAATGCAAAGCGTAACCTAAGAGTGGACACTTCAATAGGTGCTGTACATTTTTCTGTTATGACAATGATTGTACTTGACTACAGTGTAAAAAGTCGTTTAACTGTTCAGAATTAAGCAAATGAAACCAAAAATCACTCTCTTCCTGCTTCCATGAGAGCTCTACTCTCCTTTCTGCTCTTTCTTATGCCTTTGTAAGACGTCTAGTCTGCAAGAATTACTAGTCCCAAAACTGACTTAAATATGTTCAGGTGAGAAGATGGATGATCTTACACCACAGGCATAAGCCGAGACATGAAAAATATCAATCAAGAAAAGGAAACTATTTCCTTAGCTACTGAAGAGTGCAGCAGGCACTTCAGCAGATATGTACATGTAGAAATAATACCAGACTCCTTGAAGACAGTATTTCAATATACTGGAAAGAGTAATTTGATGGAAAATTCTAATTAGAGACTACAAAAAGACATTATTATCCAAAATAATGTTAGACGTGGATCTAAACTCGAGCAAAGACAACAGCAGGTATGGCCCAGTGTACCACTCTGAATCTGAGTAAGCAATGGTTAGATCGACCTCTTATCTCTGGGTGTGCATATTTGACAATGACACAGTTGAACAATTTAACGGAGAGCTCAGAGAAATAAAAGTGTTTGCACATACAGCAAACAACATTGAAGAACCTCTTCCTGATGATGTTTTCACCTCAGAGGTTACGCTCCTCAGAAACACAAAGCAGTCATCATTACACAACCAGCACCAGTGACCGAAAGCTGGATTTTGGCAATAGCTTCAGCGTTCCACTTAAAGGAAAACTGTTCTTCATTTTTCGCATAATGACATCCTAATCAAACAAACTGCTTTTAGGACCATCTCCCCTACTAGGTAATAACCCCATTTCTCATGGGCAGTCACGTGTCAATTAGGATTTGCCACCTAACTTCCATGCGTCCACTTCTCTAAGAGAAGTTGTACTGAAATGACAGCTCAAGAGAAGGTGGACCCGAGCCATTGTCGCGTCTTTCTCATCACAGGCTATCTGGGGGCTGGGATGGACTAACAGATTTTAGAGGACTCAGAGGCTCATCAAGGATGCACCTCCTCCCCGACTCCCGCTGTCCTCTCAAATGCCCCTGAACTCTCACAACATGCGTCTTTATCACCAATCTGCCCACAGCATAGATTTATATCGGGCTGCAAAATTAAGTCCTTAAAAGGACTTTATCTGGCTCTGTGCTACTGACGGCACAGGGGCCTCGCTGCAGAGGTTTTGGCACCAGATTCATAAAAAGAAGCTACAGCGCTTTCAGATTTCAAGCAGGTTTTTCAAAAGGCCACAGGAGCAAACATTTTCTCTCGAGATGAAACAACTCAGCTCCTACAACTCCCAGCGTGGGGACTCCACGTTGCCCCTGCTGAAGCAAGCCTGTGGCATGTGCACACACCTGGGCTAGTCTGCCCAAAGCGGGTTTGCATTCTTCTAATTTATCCATTTTCCAACACTTGGAGCTACTATTATATACTAAGTAAAGTCTAGAGAAACTTATTTTTTAAAGTTATGACTTCTACCCCTCCCTTCCCAATTTTTATCTAATACTGGCCTTTCTAGCAAACATTTGACTACAAAGGCACAGAAGGGGCAAAGAGGTCGTGCATTCGTTAACACCAGTGCACTGGCAAATTTGCTGCATATTCAGATGGAAACCATTTGGCTCAGAGGCATCACTGCTTAGTAAATCAGCTGTAATTTCCATTATTCTCATTGTGCTACAGGGGCATCCAGCCCAAAACGCTTGTTTGGCTGAAGTGGATGGAAGCACCAGGCAACTGCCAGGATCCAGCTTTTGTTCTTCGGTGATAGAAGGCTCTGGAAAACGCCGTCAAGGAGTGCACGGAAATGCCGGCAGAGATCGTTTAATCCCTCTGCACTCCAAAACCTGCTCACTTGTAACTTGGATCTGATGCCAGCCTTCAGGACAAGAGTCTCCTGGCAGGGTGCCAGTACTGGAGCATCTCTTGGTGCGCCTCACGCTTTCTTTTCATGGAAAAGCTGTCGTCTAGCTCAGCAGTGGGTAAATGAGCTGTCCCACCACCCACTTCGCCTGGGCGGCTATCCCCGTGCTCAGAGCAGAGCCCTCAGGACCACCAGTCCCGCAAGCAGAGGGTGGCATGGCGGCACACAGGGCAGGTGGGGCATCCTCGCTGCAGGGCAACACAGGGTTGAGGCGGCACGCTCGAGTGCTGCACTGCCTCCGAAAAGTGGGTGAGAACAGCAAATAAACTGCCTTTGCTCTCTCAAAGCCGGGTCTTGCATCAGAAGAGGTGAAGAATTAAAATACTTGCAAACTGCCCTCTCCTCTCTCCACTCCCTAAAGCTCAGCAGCAGAACAGGCAGGGGACAAAAATCTTTTTCCACCGCACAAAGTTGGACCCACAAGGCCCCTCTCTCATGGACAGACAATGAGAAATGCTGGATATCACCAGTTTCACCTGAAGTCCATTTATCTCTAACACAGTGCCAGACCAGACTTTTAAAAGGAGCTTTCTGGGAAAAAGAACCAAAAAATCATACATATTTGACCTCTCAACTCTTAGAAGGCCCTTAGGAAGACTTGTCAGAAATGTACTGTGCAGGCTGAACGTGGGTGTTGGGAGGAGTGGGAGATGTGTCACTAACACCTGCTGCCTGGACGGACGTGATGCGCAGGGTGGTGGGAGGGCTGCATGCAGACGTGCAGTGCTTGATTGCAGACCACGGCAGAACATGAGCTCAGCTGCTAACAGGCGTCCCCGTGTAGACAGATGCAATAACTTCCACAGCAGCTCCAAGGTATAAAGTAAGTTTCCTTTGTGATGTTGGACTAAATGGAAACACCCTTTGAAGAAGTACTGCCCAGGAATCTTTTCAATTGTGTTTCCAAATGCACTTTTTCCCCCCAAACAATCTTTCTTATCCAGTTAGGAAAAGCCCAGCCCAGCCTCTATTAGGCATTTCTCTAACAGGAAAGTTTGCCAGATCCAACATTTTAAACAGATTTTGTCTTTTGTATTTCTTTTACTTAGCATTTGCCATTTCATACATGACTTCTTAGGAAATAAAGCATCTGGTTTATTAATAAAGAGGATTATTTCTAGAACATTAGTTTGGGTTAAAACAGCTAAAATTCAAACTACTGCTTTTCAAAATCATCATCCTTGGAACACTATAATTTGGAAAGCTGTTACTTTAGTAAGTCGTACAATTTTTCAGCATTTATCTTAAGTATGGCTACGTATCATCGCCTGTTCTGCAAGCCAGCTGCCCTCAGCACATGCTATCTGGAACCGAGTTTGCTGAAAACAAGAGTTACAACAGCATCATCTGATTTTTCTTTATTTGCTTTTTTTTACTCTTCTATCACCTGCATCCAACCTTCCAACCTTGTTCAGGTGCAGTGGTGATCAAAAGAAGATCCTTTTAACTTTGTTATTAGAGCTTCTCCCTTGGAAGAGCCCCAGGTTTGCCAGTAAGGGGTGCAGAGCTGGCTAGGAACGTCTGGCTGCTGCTGCTGTAGCGTGCAGACCCAGAAGGATTTAGCAGAGGCGCAGGACTCCCTGTTAGCTGAGACAAGTCACTTCACAGGGGATACTGTAACTAATCATCACACAAAACTCATCTTTGCCTGACTCAAGAGAACAGGATTCCTGAGAGGGAAGGTAGAAGTTTTTCTGTCTTAATAGATACCAGGCATATCATGTTGCATTTGATTATCTTCTTGAATCCATCATTTGCTGGATACATCTACCACAACAAAGCTTTGAAGAAGCAGTCATCAGGCAGACAAGATGACTTAGCTAAATGTGAGAATACTTTTAGCCCATACCTTGGTGGCAGGGAGAAGCTAGGCTCATCTCTGCACCACATCCAGCTACACCAGGTTAGGCAAAGCCTCCACGCTCTGAAAACACTTGGCCCTTGTGCCTGTATTGGTTATTGAAACTGCATCTTGCCAAATGATCCCCGTCACGGCTGCTAAAGCAGTGAGTCACTCTCAATTGCCTGAGAATTTCCAAGGCATTTACATGCTTCGATACAACATGCTGCTCTTGTTCTCAGAGAGGCTTCTTCACGTTCAAAACTTGTTCAAGGACAGAGCTACAACAAGCAATTACTGACGGCAAAGCGAATGACAAGAAAGCACACCATTCTTTGCTAAGGCACTCCAAAATTTGTTGTTGCTGTTGGCTTTGCAGTTGTTTCTGTTTTTCACAGTCAGAGACTGAGTGCTACCCCATTACTGCTGTGTCCAGAACCTTAGCTGTGCTTACAACCCCTAATGGGCAGCAGGGCGAGGAAACAGCACAGCTACTCTCCTGCCAGCTTCATGCAGCAATTCACTGACCAATCACACATCACAGATGTGACCCGGCTGCTCTGCAGCCTCTAGCTCAACCCCAATGAAACGGGAGTCCGATGGCAAGGCTGCTCCGTTTCCCTTCTGGGTACCTCAGGAGACACAAACTAGCCTCCTGAATTGCATGAAAACATTTTGATGGCTGTGGTGACACCTGCCGAACAGATGAAATCAAAACTCCAAACAGACCACATTATCCTTTCAATACCCACAGACCATTAATTCTCCTAGCCGCAGTCCGGCATGATGATCTATTTTATAGACATGGAACAGAATACAGAAGAAAATAAATTATTTGTTAAAGGCCACCAGAGAAATCTTTTGCAGAGCAGAGAAGTGGACTAGCATCTCCCAAGTCTCAGATTAAACTACACAAAGGTCCTTCTTCCTCTTGTAGGCTTGGGACTAACTGATCAGAAGCTTTTTATGCAGCTTAGTAATACCAGCCACTGCAGAGGTCCTGCAGGACCTAAATGCTGCATAGTGCTGCATAATGTCAACAGGCTGATGTAGGAATATGATGATCCAGCTACGCCTTGCTGGATTTGTAGATAGCTGCACACAGAGAAGCTAAACTCAGAAGGTTTCTGGCTAACCAAAATGGCTCCAAACACAGCAACAATTCACAGACCAAATACCCGAAGGGAATATTGACTGGCCTATGCCCTCACTTTAATTGCAGGAACAAACCGGGCAACAAATTTGCAAATGCATCATACAGTGCGTTGAGATGTGTTTTGAACATAAGGGAATCAGGACTAGGATACTGCAGACTCCCTGTGGCTGATGGCAGCAGCTTGGCTATTTTTGTTGCTTGCTAATCTGGCCTTACCAAAGGCACTAAAGTCAGGAGTCAGGACTGAGCTGCGCTTGCTGCTGAGAAGGTCAAGCACTCCTGGGCAGTGGAAGATGCAATGGGAAAATTCATCATCTCTGATGAGCCCGTTGCTCCAACTAGGTCTTTTTAAGTCAGATAAAAAGAAGCCTAAATGCCTGAACAGGAGAGAGTGACAGATCTACTTTCTCCTTTACTTTGTCAAAGCTGAGATAGGGTCTGGACTCAGATGTATGTCTTCCCGCTTCCCACACTTCACTGCCAGATTGAGGCCTAAATTTTGTGTCTAACTATACCCTCTTAGCACTGGCAGTTTTAAGCAACGAGCAGATGTCACTATGGCCTCTAACACACTGCTGGACATAGCTTTAAAGCATCATGATTTTGTTGAAAATATTTCCAGTTTGTATCAGTATTACAAAACCAAACAAGTAGAATAGAGACAAAGTTCAAAGTGTTTAACAGATAACGAATTCTGCTTCATAACACGCAGGAAAACGTGTCACAAGCAAAACGCTCAGAAAATCAAATCCTGGCCTCAGCTAAAGAAGCAGGCATCGTCCATACCGTTTCATTTCCTGGCCACTTTCTATCAATTCTGTAAATATCTGGCAATCAAAATGTCTCCTGCACTCTGTCGTATATAGGAAACGGACACAGAATGAACACAAAAATAACAGTCAGAAGGAAAAAAAACACCCAAATAATTCAACTGAAGTAAGTGTCGGATTGTAGTTTTTACAGGTAGTTTGGTATTAACATGAAACATCACACTTAAACCCCTCCACGGGACAGTTACAGCACATCTCATTTAACTTTTTAGGCCTTTTCCCTCTATCTAAAAAGATTTTTTTAGATGGGAATAAAAAGTTCCAGCTACAGTCTTTAGGTCACTAAAGATGTTTTTGTATGCGCAGCTGCTGTCCTCCGCACAGAGGGCTCTAAGACAAAAAGCATTCAGAAGTCCCTGCTGGTGTAATGACACTGCAGAGGAAGACAGAAGGTATATGGCAAGTCCTTCATTTCAACTGGAAAGCTAATAAGCACTGTCAAAACCCTGGTCTTGTTGCACACATAAGAATCAGACTTACTTTTGTTACCAGTTCATTGTTTCAGGCAGAACTCTAATCTGCAAACAAACTCAGAAACCGTTAGCCACCAAATCCAGCAACTTGCCACCTCATATGGCCTAGTAGCTTGAATAGTTTAAGACAGAAAACCCACTCAGGACCATATTTATGAAAATCCGTGGGGAATCCTCCTCCTGCCCCAAGCAACCCCTACGCCATGGCCATTTCACAGACTGTTCTGCGCCTTGCCAGTCACCCCTTCTTACCCAGAGAAGAGGACGTGGCAGGTCTCTCTCCTTCCTAGCATGCTGTGTTTGAAAGAAGATTAAATACAGTTCTATATTCAGAAGGGGTCTTTAACTGCTTCAGGAGACAGCTATGAGCTCAGAGGGATTTTCAACAGCAGGTTTTAGACATCTAATACTTACTGAGATATTTTAATCCCATCATGTACCTATCTGAATCTACAGGTGTATAAATTCTTCCATAAATCAGGCTTTTAGGATCAGAACAGTTCTCAGGACAGGCCACATTTTCAAATTAGGCACAATTAGCCAAGCATCAGCTATTGCATTCAGGCATCACCTCTACCACGGTCAAGTCACAAGTCTTCATAAGCCCAGCTCCTTTCAGGAACCAGGACAGAAAAGGCAGAAACCAGCAGGTAAACGACACTCTCCCACAAGTGAATTGGCCTCAAATCAAACTCCCTCTAGAGGAAATATGTAGAATTTATTGACACAGGCCAACAATTTCATGAAAAGATGGATAAATTGATGACCGCTTCAGTGATGCAAGACAAAGACAATGCTTTCAGAAGAATAAAACCTTGAACTCAGGGTACTACTACCTTGCTGAATCATGTCCCCTTGCAGTGACCACGACATTGTTTCTCTCCCCCTCTGTGATGATAAAATTATTTCATGTTTTGCCATTTAGCAGATAGCAAGGTCATGTGGTTCTAAAGGACACAATAGTGGCCACTTGTACAAGCAGGCTACCTGACTAGATGGATCTGTCAGCTGCTATATGACCAATCTTACCATAATTAGCTATTGTTATTAGCAACATAATTAGCTATTGTTTTCTTGTGCAATGGGGTCCAAGTATATAACCATTTTTGGTCTACGTTTGCTTTCTACTTTACCATGTATATTGTTAACTACAGACTTAAGGTATTAATTGAAGAAAGAAAAAAAGGACACTGTAGCTTCATAGTGTAAATGTAGGGTATGAATGCCAATTCTATAAATGATTCTTTTGCTGGGAGAAAAAAAAATGGAAAAGTCTTTGATTCCATAAGACATGTCATAGTCTTTCATATTTTAGAAGGTCATAAGTGGACTTTAAACTAAATGAGTCCTGAAGCTATTTTGGTTAGCAAAACTCCCAGTAAAAACAAGTACTTTAGGATTTGATCCAAAGTTTATAAGCCACAGTCAACTTCACTTTTTTTTGTGCCTACCTATCTAGGCTGTGGCATAAGCTTTAGTCTCTTAAATAGTATCTGTCCACTTCAATACCACCTTTTACCCGGGAATCTTAAGTAGATTCAACTTCATAACAGCTTCTGAGGCAAGGAAAATACTATTGCTTTTGCTGCCTGGATGAAGAGGGAAGAGAGTGAATAATCAGCCTAGTTTTTATACTAGATGCCTGCAGTAGAGAGAAAAGCAATCCTAATTTTCCCAGCAATGTAGGATGTTCATTATAAGAATAAATATTCCAAGGAATCATATATGCTTGCAGAACAGTTATATACAGTGCACTTAATTATCAGTGCTGTAAATAAATGATTTTGGTTTGCGTAATGCAACATTAATAAGTAGTCCCTAATTTTAGTTCACTGTCATCAGTCGCTTTCAGGCGAAAAGGAAGACATAGTGGTAAAGTGGGGATTCTAGCTGCTACCACCGTAATGGAAATGAGACGAGTTAGTTTATCCAAGGGCATTAATTTGACCATGCTCTATGTACGGATAAAAAAAATTCACTTCAGGTAAATGAAAGTCGATCTCACTCCCACAGTGGTGTGCAGGTCCCGTGAATTTGCATTACTGTAAAGAAGCTTGTATTGCCAGGTTAATCTTCTCAGGTAGAAAATACTGCACACATCAAGTCTGTAATTCGCATATCTTTCCATCACCAGAGGATGATACTTCAGCTTCTGAGTGCTGGGGGATTTCAGTAATTTCAAAATCAAAACCAGTTTGATTTAAAAGCCTAAACAAGCTTAAACAGCCAGATTTTCAGTGGAGCCTCCCCGTAGCTCAGTGGCCACAGAGTGCTCAGCACCGGTGCTGACCTCAAGCACCACTGCTCAGCTCTGTGAAACCCTCCACAGGTAGCCCTCCCTCACACACACTTGCACGCGCGCTCAGAAACTAAGTGCACTGATGAGAGGCTCAGGCAGGGCTGGAGTGTTAAGAAACCCCAAGCTCTGGTTGCCTCTGACAACTCTCCTGTTATGCCACGGTCATTACTGATGAAAGCTCTGCCCTCTAACCCAGGGCTCCTGCATTATGAGCAGTGCTGAGTTCATCAGGTGCTATTTTTCACAGCATTTTGCATGACCGGGTCTCTCAACCACTGGCACGCAGCATCCAAACCCTGCACAGCTGACAGAGTGATTTCCTCACGGGCTTTTCTTGTTGCAGTAGCTTTATCCTTTCCAAAGATTAATTAATTCCTCTTTGCAATGCCCTGTGACATTACTACCCATTTACCCACAGAAGAAAGATTGCACGACTGCTCCTAGTACAGACTCATGCTTTATAATCAAGCCAGGTTGTTTCTTTAATATCAATGCATGTAGTTCATCCTTTAAATTAAATCAATAAGGATCAAAATAGGTTATGACTTCTACACATACAAAAAGGCCTGAGACAGTCTGTAAACAGCTGTATGGATTTTGTGGAGCCTGAAGGATGACTTTGTCGGAAGCACGGAAAGTTGCACATTTTCAAGTAGTCAGAAAAGGAGGAAAATATCATCAACTAGTGTCAGTGCAAGTGCAACTCTCAGGAATGCCAGAAACTAAGTAGGATTTTGGAAATGATTAAAGCGTATTGCAATGCAACACTTACACATACACCTCAACCCATACTCCTTTATATGTATATATAAGTGAGAATTTAGGGAGAACCCCTCAAACTATACTGTGATCTATCTTCCTGTAAGATAGCTGTTTGTCATTTTTTTCTAGGCAGCTCTTTAAGGAAGTGATAGATACGAGGAAGAAACAGCAGTTGGAAGCAAAGGATTTCCTGAGAATGAAAAGTCTATTTTCAAGAAATTAAAACAAAAAAATCCAAAAGAAATAAAACCGTATGTGCATTGAATTTTTTTGTAACGAGAACCCGTGCTGTGAAAATAAAATAATTAAAAAACCCTCTCCAAAGACCTTTGTATGCTAGGGCAGTAGAAACTTTTCTTGAGTCTAAGGAAAATTGAGACAGAGAATAGCTATGACTCAAGAAAATATATCTTCTGAAATGTCTGGTTTATCAATTTGATACATTTACATGGAAGAATGTTAAAAAACCCATGCAACGGAAGAGAAACATAAGAGGCATGAGTCAGCAATAGGACAGGATCCATCTTTCGTTTGATTTAAAAGAGCTTGAAGAACCTCTGAAAGATAGAAGCATTCAGAAGCAAGCAACTGGAGGAACTTTATACTTTTTTCAATCTATACAATGGGGAATGATCAAACAGAATTAATGGGTATTTTACAAAAGCCCTGCAGTCATAGTAAGATGACTGGTGCTACATTTTTCTCATACAGCATATGTGTATGGAAATGTGTATATCATATTTATGTGCTCCAATATATTTACATTGTATGCAAAGATTTCATGCGACCAGAACAAGAAAGTGCTTCCTACAGTGAAAAAACGTCATTTGTATTCTATTGTAATACAACTGACACCAAGCAAAGAACGGTCTGCAGCGCTCACACTGTGCAAAGCCACCCTCACCCTGAAAAGAAGGAATCATCAGCTTTCCAACAGATACCCGCTGTAACTCTGCACAATGGAGACGAGATGCCTTGGCTAACGGGGATTCATTAAAAACAGGCAGCGAGATGCCACTGAGCTCCAGTGGGGAGCTGCTTCTACTGCTGACCACAGTATAATGGACGCATATACTGGACAGATAACTTTTGAGAAAAAACTCCCAGTTAAAAGTTTGTTTCATCCTGTATCCATGTGGAATAACTGTAGGCAGCTCATCTTGGACAGTACAAAAAGGCCAGACTCCTGAGACTGGTCACACAGAATCCAAAACATTACAGGTTTTCTCAGTCTCCAGACTTGTTTCACCATCAGTTGCATTCATTTTCTCCTATCCTTATTTTTAGGAAAACATAGTTGGAACGTCTCTGTGAAATGCCACAACATGATTATGATGCTCCTAAAAGAAAATTGTAAGGTGGGTATGGAGCAGAAGCCAAGCTCCTCAAGCCAGAGTGAAATTAAGTGTCCAACAAATGGCTGAAGCAAGATACCTAATCCTCAGCACATCAAGAAGGCAACTTCATTGTTTGTCTGGTGCACTAGAATTACATTTTCAGAAGTCTATTTAATCCCTCAGAGCTGTTATCGCTTTGTTTTGGTTTTCCAGCTACACTTGGATCAGTTATCTCACACCTTTTTAATTATTTTGTCCAAAACATAACTTACTCTCCATTGGTTCAATCACCCTTTACAATGAAAATCTTAGAGGAGATCATTTTGCCTTGGCTTTACTTCTTTTCTTCTGCAGGAAAGGATAAGTATGCTGAGAAGGTGCCTTATGAACCTAGTGCCAGCAGAGCAAGATCTCCTCTGGTGACAGTGCTATGGACAGAAGCTACAGGCTGCCTTCCTGCATGGCCACTTGCAGACACTTGCGTTACGAAAACCATTCTGGACACAAAACTCTGTGAAGGACACAATGCTGCTACAGGTGGTACAAGGCCTGGGAGGTTGCCATGACACAGACAGGGCAATAGGTCTGTTAAATTTCACTGTGGACCATTCCCGCCCTTAAAATAGCCCAATTTAGGAGCATACAAAACTCCTTCCGATGACACCCTTCAGAGGTGAAAGTTCAGCATAGCTTCACTGAAGTTACTGGAAGTGCCTAAAGAGAAAAGCAGTTACCCAATTGCTGAAACCCCTGGTTTCAGTATTAAGAATAAAACTATACAAAAATCCAGCAAATGCAAAAAACCATCCGAGTAATTTTGGAAGACATTCAACTCTTATCTCACTTCAGAGCTTGGCATCATCATATTTCTCTTACCAATTTCTCTAAAGAAGATTCACAATATTTATGTGAATGTCATCACAAACATAAATGTTACAAAACATCTTTAAAGCTTTAGTTGAAGTAACTTCCACAGCAAGCTGAAATTGGGAGGCCAAGTGCTGCAAGTAGCTGTAGTTAGAGCCATACTGGAGCTCTTCGGACACCTGAGCCGCAGCACTTACATGTGTAAGTTCCCTACAAGTCACCAGCACTTCTGTTGAAGTGCAACATAGTTTAATAGCATAAGCTTTTAAAGGAAAAAAGGCTTTGTGACAAATTAAAAGATTAAAAATTGCAAGTATTTAACAGCATCTTGCAGAGATGTTTGACAGTTGCCTACATGCAGTCATTATTCTGCCTTTATTCACTGACCCACATCACTTCCTTACTGTGGTACGATGTTAAAGCCATGACAGAGTATAGCCTTTTCACATTCACGTTTTGCTCAGCCTGAACATTTAATGTCCCTATTTTGCCATCCTAGATAAGTGAAAAAGCCCTACTGAATAGCAGTGCACAAATGAGTAATACTACTGCCTATTAGATTTATCTCTGCTTCCCTCACCTCAGGTATGCTTTAAAGCATCAATCTACTTTCAGATCTGCCGTGCAAACCCGCTACAAATTTAATGCACTAAGGTTAAATGCAAGTGTGCAGCCCAAGCCTGCATCTAGTTGAAGATGTCCCTGCCCACGGCAGGAGGGCTGGACTAGATGACCTTTAAAGGTCCCTTCCAACCCAAACCATTCTATGATTCTATGATTTTTCAGAGATGTAACTCTAGGAAGTGAGAAGTAGTCAGGAACCCACCTAACACATTATACCATTTTGTCCTGCCTTTAAAATCCTATCAAAGGTTGAGAGGAAGGCAAGTACATGCACATACTTGCTGTTCAGGGTCTCCAGTCCCTCTTCCCGTTCTAGAAAGAAGCTCTTCTGGGTTGGGCTGCTCCGAAGTGTAGATGCAGATATTCAAAATTTGGCTTTTAGTGGGCTATCAGCAATCTCTGTATATTGCTCTGTGTGTCTTACAAGGAAGAATAGGCAAATTTCCAGACCATGTGTTTTTCACATTTATGTTGGAAGATGCAATGAAGAAATTGGTTGACCTGAAGTGGGACTAAGCAGCAATTATATAGCACATTCTAAAGCCAGCAGATATAAAAAATAGCAATTACTAACCAGAGGAGAAAGATTTTAATACATTAATGCCAATGATAACTAGTAGAACTTGTACTTGCATGAGCTACCCCATATGAGAGTTTCCTGGGAGTTTTTAAAAGCACATACATTGAGGGGATTTTGTTGTTTTGGTTTTTTGGGTTGTTTTGGGTTCTTTTTTTTTTACAAACTAGTATCTGTGCAAATCAGATTTGACAGCAAAACACAGCACTCAAGAGAGATATGTGGATTTATCATACGCTTCTGAGTTCAGAATCCAAAAGACCATATTAAAAGACTTTTTAGAGATACACACTGGATTTCCTATGCCATAGATAAAATCTATTCCACTGTTGTTCCGGTGACTCATGGGATTACAATGCCAATTTTCTTCAATTCAATGCTTTTGCATTAGAGCAGGTAAAAGATATTGCTCAGGCTCAATAATCTGGGAAATACAAGCCTTATTGGTCATCCTTATGAGATCAGCAGACTGGGTACAACTTTTAAACTGGTTTTATAACACTGCATTTGATCAATCACAGCTGAAACGGAAAGCTCTCCTTCAAAATCTAAGAGATGTTTTTCACATGATTTGCCCTCAGTTCACACGTAAGACACAAGAAATGCCATTGCAAAAAAATGGCTAGGAGAGAGCAAAGCTAGGGGGCATCAGAATTGCAACAACAAGATTGTGCCTTGCGTGCATGACCCTTGTGCTAAAATACTTCATTCCCTTCTGCATGATGCTACCCTATAAAAAGGTCAGATATACTGTATTACCAACCTATAAATAATTCAGGGTTATAAAGCTTCTTATCTGATGTTGAAAATGCAGAGGGCACACAAGAGTGCTCTTTGAATAAAGTCTTCATAAACCTCACAGATCAGAGTATATTAAACTGTGCTGCCTTTACCACAACCCTGATGAAGGATGCATTATTCCCTTAGCCTACATCATACGTCACTGGCAGGTCCTTGGGACTGTCTGCCCAAGTTCCCAGTGAAGATATATTGCCAAGAAGTTCAGCGATCCCAGCTCCTGACTCAAAGGCTGAGTGCGCAGGCTAGTCTGGGCTCAGAAGCTAGAAAGAAACCATTGATTTGCCTGTGGGCTCTTTCACACTAGACTTTGTACAAGCACATAATACTAGCTGATGCTTTCCACAATGAGCTTTGGTCTAAATGCTCAGGAGGGAAAGATACGCTTTCTATCACTCCAGTGCAAACACAGATATTTATCAGAAATCAGGATAACAGTGACTCCATACTTCCATGTTCTAAACCCACACGTTGCTGCACCTGCAAACTTAAATGTGCCAAAAATCAGTGAATACATTCTGGTGACAGCTCTGATACTGCTATCCATACATTGCTATTTTCATGTAATGCGTAACTTGCTTTCTCTATTTCTCTTAGTGGAGGGATTTTAAAGAGTTATGTCAGAATTTTTGGTATCACTATTCCAAGTATTTTAGCATATAGCTTTTCAAGTTGTTGAAGTAGACCTGATATTAAATACCAAAATGCCAGCCATTTTAGAATCTCATCTTCTGACAATTATTAACAAGAATTAAATCATCTTCTTTCTTCTTTTCCTTACTTATGACTTAGAAAGTTCACCCTGCCTCTGTATAAAAAGAAGAAGGAAAGAGTCGGCTTTGAAAATGACTGGACTTTATTAGCTAAATCGAAGCTAAATGTTTTCCTTTCTAGATGACATTTTAAAATATTTGCAATAAAGCAAAAATATACCCTTAATCTGTTTGAACCATTTTTCCTCTGTATATATTTTCCTACTGTTTTTACGGATTAAAGAAAAGCTTCAAGAAGAAACATCTGTTTGACCTTAAAGCATACAATCTGTCTCTCGTCTCCTACGGAAAACAGAAATTATATTGATTTTCCAGCTTTTTTTCCTCCTCTGCAATGGAAAATTGAAAATGACTTCAGCATGCTTAGAAGACCTTAGCCTAGGTCTGCATGGTCCAGCTGGCAATTCTGTAGACCAAACTGATCCTTCAGGATTTTTTCTACCTGTGCAACTATCTTTTCCTCCAAAGAGATTTGGAACAGCTACAGAGAACAACCACTCAGCACTGACAGATGGCTGTCTCTGCCTGTGTCTGTACCTACACCCCAAACTACAGTCACATCATCCACTTTGGTGGCAGGCGTGGGGTTACGATGGACCTAAGATGCGTCCCAGCACTTAAGAACACTTATCAGTAGGAATGGGGGAGGTGAGGGGGAATCATGATCCATCTCTGACAGCTAATGGGGATGGATCTGCAATAGTAGTATCTGAATACGTCACTATCATTGCTGATGGTTTAAATATCAGCCCAAAGCACGCTATGTGCTATACAGGCATGCAAAAAGAAAAATCCTTGGCTTAAAGGGAGGTGTGCTGTCCTGTATTATGTGGCTACCATGCAGAGACAGCCTTGAATTGCTTCCTCACATCTTTGAGCGCACGTGTAGAGAAGCAAGCTACCTGCCTATCTGATCAGGGGCAAAACACGAGGGAGCCAGCCCTCACCTCCTACCCTGATGAACCAGCCACAGAGCACAGGGGGAAAAACCCCACTAGTCAGGACAAGTAACAAATGCAACACTTCCCGGAGGCTGCAAATCACAATTTTCTCTGAACAAAGTGGGGAAGTGATAATTTTTTTGGATGGCAAATCCTTTCTAAGGTGCTGTGAGCAGCAGCACAGCTATAGACTGCAATTTACAGAAAGATTATGAACTGTGACCGAAGCCCATACTCCCCAACTTAAATCACTCCTTCTACAGGACTGAATTCTAGCAAGAGACCTACTGCAATCAATCACATTCTCAGAGAATAAGAATTGCAGAACATACAGCATCAGAGCAGTGTCTTGAATGGGAAGGGGAAAAGGAAGAAAGAATACAAGGAGAAATAGTCATGACTTCCATTTTCTGAGTATTATTCTTCCTTTTCACTTGTTTATTGTGGGCCAAAATTCTTATTTCTGATACAAACCAGGAAAGCAGGTCCCAAATGCATTATATAAGTGCCTTAATAATATAGTCTTATAATTTTAAAATGAGTGCTTACAATGTTTTTTTCGTTTTATTTTGGTGAGAGAAATAATTAATAGTAATGCAGGAAGCACATAATCAATTTACACTCATTTAGCTTGCTGTTAAATTGCTGTAAATTCCCCACTCACTCTTATTACTTATTGCTATTTTCCTGCTCCCGCGGTAGCTGTAGGAGTGAACTCTTGGCTGCTGTCAGTCCGCAGCATGTAGCTGTCTCTCAGTCAGCTTTAGAGCATTAACAGTCATGCTCTGATAAATCTGCCATGGTAGGAACAGGATTAGGTCTTATGTTACTTTAGTAGGATCAGAACTAAGCCTTGAATCCTCGCATATGTTACACACACACCAGCAAGCAAAATACCTTAAGTGATTCAAGAGCCCCGTAGTACCTCAGCTTTGCACCATTTGCTATAGAGACTATTAGGTAATTCAACCAATAGGAGTCTTGTGTCGCATGAGTCATGGTGTGAGGATGGACGTGTGGTTCAAATGAGCGATAGCAAAGGAGCCCTGCCAAGGTACCACGGCAGAGCCAGGGAGAGCATGGCTGCCCAGGGAAGGCACAGCAAGGGATGCTGAGCACGAAGCTTCGTGCCAACAGCCCGCCCTGTCTCCTTGGTTGCTGCCACACACCAGAGATTGGCCAAAGTAAAGGTTATTGCAGTGCCCAGCAAGCAGCTAAAAAGGGCTGACCGCTGAGAACGGTTCAGCGGATGGCAGCAGTGACAATGGCACAGACTGGTTCATGGGCTGCGTGCAGGCGTGAGGCTTTCCAGGAGGCTTTCTCCTCGCAGTCCCCTGTGTCGAATGCCTACTCCTGCAGCCCTGGCCAAGCCTCCTTCCAGAGGCACGGGAGAGGAGCATAAAGGGACACAACCTGTACATCCATCCTGTATCACAAAAAGCTTTGTGCGTATGTACCCTTAACATGTGATTTGGGGAACAGGAAAGCTTCCCATGTTCACGATAGCCCACATGGTAATTGGTTTTGCCTTAGAGAGCCAAACATCTCACTTATCCAGTGACCCAGCTGCAAAGACATTGCCCCTTCCACACACTACAGAAACGGTGCGAGAGCAAACTACGTCCTCTGAGATCCCACAGCACGGGGAAAAATTTGCCTTGAGGACTTCCGTTGCAGCTTCATTCTCCAAAGACAACTGTGGCTTCAGGTCAGCGCAGACAAGTGTGACCCCCAGGAGGGGCAGAATTGCAGTTGCAACATTAAATAACAAGTAACTGGCCATAGTTATAGATACCTTATTCTACAAAGACAGTTATACAGATATAAATTATTATAGCAATATATCAAATAGAAAAGCCTACTTTGTGCAAAACACACAGCAACAGAACGATGTAATGGGCACATCCACTGCTTCAATTTCAAAGGAAATCTAGTTTTTCTGATGTTTTAAAGCACTTCAGAAGACAAAGGTAAATCCTCTGTCACCTCTAATCAGCTGCAGCTGCAACCAAGGAATGAGCAATGACACCAATGAATGTAAAATCTAGAGCAGTTAACTGTTTAGCTGAGTGGACAGTCCATTTGAACGTTTGGGAATCATGTTCTTTTTTCAAACCTAGCTGGTAACAGGCATACAGGCACATGGTGAGACACTAGAGAGAGGCTTCCCTTGGCCTAAAATGTATGGCTAGGCTACCCAATTAACATTTCTGTAGTGGCTTGTGAAACTGAAGATACTACATCAGCTGGACTTTGCTGAAATGCTACTGTATTGGGAATCCACTGCTCCTTTATTATAAAGAACAGTATTAATGTATTTTGTAAAGGTTGTATGCTTTATCATATATCTCTAGATGGGAGTGGTCATTGTAACCACTATTTAACATTTTGCTTAAATCTACCTTCGTCTTAAGCCCTTCATTTATAAGAAAACAGGGAACACACTTATGTGGCACACCCCGGGCACACAGCTGGCTTGGAGGCACATTCTCTCCCAAAGGTAGTGCCTGATCTCTGTTTTCTCTGTTAAGACTAAAAGTGCCATGCAGCTAAACCACATGTAAGCAACAAGTACCTGAAGATCCACTTGCATTTACACTTTCCATATTAAAGGGATTATTAAAGAAAAATAACGAATCAGAAAGGCGAGTTTTAGAGAAGGACAAATGAAACTTTTTTAAGCTCCCCTTCCCTCCCCAAAAGCTATTTCTGGCTTCTCTTTAAAACTGGCTGAAAGATGTCAGACATGCAAATCCCTTCCCCTGGCACCTGCTCCAAGAAGAGTAGAGCTGCAGCAGAAGGAAGAACAGAGACTGAAGCTGAGCATCTGCTGCATTAAGTGGGAACCCTGTGGCTCCTGGAGCACTCCTCGCTCCTTCCACCCCCATCTGCCCTGTACCACCCACCTCTCCTACGAGCCACTGCTGGAAGAGGTGGGTCCTCATCCTTTATTTCTCCTTCCAGTCCCACAGCAGCTTTCTTGGAGCAGAGTCAACTCCACTCCTGGAAGGTCTTCTCCTCTCCTGAATTAGGGAACACCCACCTCCCACACAGTTGTCAGACAAAGGAAGCTGTGGCTTCAGTTACCATCGCTGTCCCAAACAGCATTAAAACGCCTGTGCAGTTTGTCATGTCAGCTACCGGCCGAGCATCTCCTCCTACCTCTTCAGAAAGCAGGACAGCCTCACTGCATTTCCAATGAAGGCAACATCAATGTTTGTATTAGACAATGGCAAACAACACCCATGTCTGTAGAAAATCAGAGGCAAATCTCACTCAGAAATGAGCATGCCACCTGTGTAAGCATGCAGCATCTAACCGTTAGGCAACACACTTCCTTCAGTGTGTCCCCTCAAAAAACCTGAAACATGTCCCTGCTTTCTAGCAAACCGTTCTGCCGACACTGGTAAGATGCTTTCCAGCCTTCCCATAGGACATGCAAGGAGTAGCAGCTATTTCTCTCAGCTCAATGGCAGGGTTTTAGAATATGAAAAGGCTTTAGACACTGCTTTCGTACCACAGAAAGGACCATCAGTATCCTTCTCCATATACTGGCTTCTCAAATATATGCTACAGAGGTGGTCTTAACAACTGGGGATCAATTTATTTCCCTTCAAAAAATGAATGGAAAATTCTGATGAAAACCAGTTTCTGCTTCTCACAGGAGGCATTTTCAGAACCACCGCACTAGGATGGCAAAGCTGCTCACAGCGAGCTTGGCATGGGAAGGGCAAAACGTCAGGAAAAAGGGCGTTAGTGGAAAAAAGCCACAGCAGATAACCTTCCATAATATGCAAGATCCATTTGCATGAGAAACTGTGGCTATCCCTTTAGCCACCTTTAGTGCAGACCTCAAGGAAGACAAGAAGTAGCCTGGTTGGAGAAATTGGGGTACCTCTGTCTGAAAAGGTCTAGAGGAAACACTCACTGACACATACCTCAGCACAGGGTCATTACCTGCCACTGAGACTGCATTCAAATAATTTCATAAATAACTGTATATACGTCACTTCTATTGCATTGGTCAAGCTGACAGCTCTTGCTTATAAAATATAAATAGAATACATAACAACAGGATTAGTTCAGTTTCATCTAACTCAGCACTGTTAATATTTTTCATAAAAATGCACTCAGGAGTCTGCACTGCAATTATCCAGGCATAACTTTGTTATCATGAACTAATTATTATAGACAGTTTGCAATGGCTACACATTTCTGTCTCTAGTAAACAGATTAAATCACTGCAAGATGTCTACAGCAATAATCATACAAGACTGTTACGGTGAAAATTCCATTTGCTGGGTCTTTTTCCTTAATGCTCCGAATATCACAATCAACCAATTCAGTGGTGAGGCTGCCTGTAGGACTACCAGTGAACATCCAGTATGAACACAGTGCTCTAGGGAAAAATGCTGATATCTTTTGTGGAAAAACAGGAAAAACATAGCCTCACTTTCATAATTTTTTCCTCACAGTGAGAAAACAGTATCTCAGTGCTACAAGACACACCAAGTTAAAGAAAGTTCATCCCCTCCCCCTACACAGGTGGTCAGAAAGAACAAATATTAGCTGATGCTAATGCTTTCTGGGCAAGAGAGAGAGTGGACAGCCTACAATAATGCAGGACACTGCTGATAAGCAACAGCATTGCTTATGATCTATCTACCAATTTGCAGTGATGTAAATGAAACCCCATCTCACTGATGGTTAGTTTTCTACCTGGGCCTCATCACTTTCCTGTAAATTCTTTCCTGGAATTTACTGGAGTTGACACCAGCCACAGAGGCAAAAAGCAGGCACACCACCCATACAAACCTTTTTCAAAGGAATTCTTTGCTTCTGGTGCTTTGGCACCTCCAACTGACTGACAATAAATCATAGCTGTTGGCTGAGTCAAGGATTGTTTTAAATGCCATTGTCTGTAAAAACTCATACCAATTTACTGGTGCTATGCTCTGATAAATGGAAGAAAACAGTGTCGAAATCCATTTCAGAGTGACACCTTTATTGTCAGTATTTTGTAAATAATGTTGAGGCTGATCTGGGTATCAAAAAGGAGCATGTAAATATTTTGTTACAGCATTTATTGCAGGGATTTTATAAGTAAGTAAATAAATAAATGTATATACACAGAAATTGCAATTAAAGATCTTGGTTGATTTTGTTCAGTCCCTTTGTTCTTTGAAGTAAAATTCAGGCTTGTAGGAACCTCATAGTACTACCACAGCATTTAACTGGAAACAGCTATTTTCCACCATTTGCTTTGATGATCTCCCACAGAGGTTTTGTTTTGCTCCTGGTGACAAACTAACCTTGGTGCAAAGTTCCAGAAATTAGTGATACACATCTGCAGAGCCTGAATTATAGATTTTGCCAATGTTCAAAAAGAAAAAGGCAGAAGCAGATTATATACACAAGGAACTAGCAGCTTTCTACCTTGGTCTTAACTTGAGGGTTGAAACCAGACTGGCTGGCTAATCCAAGATTCACTAGATTTTCCTAGAGCCACTTTTATGAAGAGGACAAAAAAATAAATTCAATCAAGTGTAATGGAACTTGTTTTTATCACTCAATTGCCTAGAAATTACCAGGTACATTCATACTACTGTTGGAAACCTATTATCATTAACAACCATATTGATTTCCATTTACAAAGATGTCTTTGAAAGAGATAATTGCCCAGTTTGACTAGACAATTCCCTTTTAACAACGCATAGAAATCTGTGGCATTACGACCCTCTACTCAACAGCTTGTTCTCTACCTATGCTATGAGTGAAAGACATGGTAAAGGAGCACTCGCTCTTTTTGTATTTTATGATTTATGGCATAATTCATGCGACAGCAGTGCTTTTTCCTTTACTGCCCTCCCAGCGTGACTTATATCTGACTTGGAAGAACGGTATGTAATATTTCTCTCTGCTCAAGCTGTGTGTAAACTACATCCATTAAAACATCAAGTGTCGCTATGTTTGTTAAGATGACAACCAACTAATGGTTCTGATTTTGTGATGTACACTTCACTTGAAAAAGGGACTGTTGGTATTGTTCTGCTAGTCCTTTAAAAGAGGAGGCTGTGATCTCTGAGGTGCGATGCTGAAGGGGAAAACTTTGCGTAACCTATGAGTCCCATTCAGGTTTCATCAAAAGGTTGGAACAAATGGCATCATTCTGCCATGAGTCCAGCTGCACGATGGAGCAGACGTCCAAAGAGGAGCAGGGCTGGTCAGGGGTGCTGATCACACACAAAAAAAGAAAAAGCTGTTGCTGATCTTGTGCCTACTGCCTAGTCCCCAGATCACTGAGTTCTGAACTACTTGAGGATGGAAGGGCAGCTACCAGGAGAAGATTTGACCTCACTACGCCAAGTCATCGGACAGGATCCTTCCTTCTAGAAGCAAGTTTTAAAGAAATTACAGATCTCCCTGTGACTACCTCTCTTCTAGAAATAAAACTTCTGATGTATAAATGTGAAAGCACAGACCAGCAACAGCGTCACAATCTTCAACAAGGATAATTTGCCAGCAACTCCTAGACTCTAATTTGAGAAGGAAATAATATATTTAAATTACATTGCAGATTCAACAGTTCATAACAGATTTCTCCCAATTACTATGAGAAAAAGCTTTTCTCTTAGTTCTTTTATAATGTTTATTTGCCTTTCAACTAGTTTTCCTGCAGGCAGACACTATAAAGGCATAAAGGCAAATTTTTATACTGCACCATCTTAAAAGCTGTGTGCCTGCAGCTACCTTAATGTTATTCTTTATTGAAGCCAGCACCATCAAATTTATCCTTTTATCATTCATAATCTTCAAATAGCTGATACAACTGCACTAAGATCCAAACACATTTATTTCCAATGCATCCGGGATCGAGCCATTTATTTTGCTTGACTGCTGACAGTCCTACACAGTAATAGAAAACATTTTTGATTAGCTGAGCTAAAGCACCCTTCTAGCAAATGAACTCTTGATGAGGGTGTCATTTTCTATCGTTCACTGAATTTGTTGGAGTTCTCAATATTTAAAGTTGCTTAGATTGATAGTTCATTTGGGCTGGAATTTTATTCTTTATACCTATTTGTAGTACAGTTTATAAATTATTACTTTCATCCTGAATGGAACACCTGGAATGGGGTAATAGAAATATTTCAGTTGTTGTAGATGTAAGGATTTACCTTATCTGCTTCTCTGTCCAATATGGAGTCAGAAAGATCTTACTCTTTAGGGTTTCTGGGATTATATTTTTCATTATTTTAAGCCAAGATCTTGACTTCTGCTCTTCTTCTGTGTAAAATTCCCTACTCATCCTCCTGTCCATTAGAGCCATTCAAAACATACTTACTTACTGCCCACACCATCACCTGCGCTGATCCTCTCTGGTTATGTGACACAAACCAAGCATTCTTCCCGGCTTTTTTTCTCCTACTGGAATTACATCAGACTTATGATGATGTCAGAGGACAAAGTTGGACATTTCCTAATGACTACACAGAGAATCAATAAAAACCTAAAACTACATTTCCCAAATAATTCTATAAAAGCACCTTTTCTGTTCTAAAAGTCCATTTTGGCTAAATGGACCCTACACCCTACAAATATTTGGCCTTACCCTCTCGTAACAGCTCAACACCGAGGTCTGTATTGTCATCAGTCTGTACTGCAACCTTTAGACTTATTCAGGAAGGTTTGTACAGTATAACGGGGGTAGGCCAGTGGGTTGTGCGGCAACAGAAGGCAAAAGTAACCCTATGTGATTTCAACTTAAAGGCAAACTCAGCCACAAGTGAAGAGTACTGTAGTGTCATTATCCTATGCAAAATGTGCATGTAAATGTGGAGGTGATTCCCCCTATGGTTAGCTAAGCACAGGCGCACCTCCACCTTTATATTCTTTACGGAGAGTTCAGAAAGCTTCTCCTCCTCTCCCCCATCCCTTCCCTTCATGTCAACCATGGGCCTTTCTGCACTGGCAATTCCCTGAAACCACCACCCACTTCCAGTGCCCAGTTTGAACAGGAACACACTTTTCCCCTTCCCTCAGAGAAAAGGGAACATTTCAAACACAAAGCAGCACAGATATCCCAAAATCCCTCTGAGAAACTCATGGCCTCTCCCCAGTTCTGTTCATCTTTCATGCTCTCCCTGCCAAATGCCGTCAGTGAGCCCAAGAAGCAGGGACCACACGCTTGGGGGCTGCTGGTGCATGGTCCTCAACTGAGGTTCCTGGACAGTGGCCCACCATAGAGAACAATGGAAGGGGAGATGACATTTGTGATTAAGGAATATTTCAGTTTCCCTCTGACATGTAATTGTCCACAGTCGCCTTTTCTTGGTCGTGAATGCTATTCTAAACATCAGCTCTTTGTTGCATTAAATGCCTGTCCATTCCCAGCCCTAGCAAGCTCCTGCAAAGTTTTGCTTCCAAGGCAGAGCACAGGTTCTGTAAAAGGAATGGAAACGAAGAGCAGATTTGGGGGGCAGGGATGCAGGAGAGAATAGGGAGAGGTGTTCCCTACAGTAAACAGTTCATATAGATACACTTCTGTGCTTTTCTATCTATAACATGATAGCAATGCTTTGGGGAGCACTAAGAAGATCACTGTTAAAAACGGATTAGGAGCAACATCACTTTTCTTTGCTGGGTCATGCTTTAAATATGCTAAATAAAAATCAATTCATTTTGCAATCAATGGAGAGTTAAATCACAAAATATCTTTTTATCATTTCTTCGTCAGGAATACTTCTGTGTCACCAAAACATTACAGCATACATTCAAAGTTAGCAAACAAAACCTGTCATTTTTAATGAATGTTGTGCTAAGATTGCTTTTTAGCAGGGCAAAATCACCAAGATAAAGACACTGTTACTGTTGTGGCAGCCACGGTATAAACGAGAGATTCCTTTCACATTGACTTTTACAGTCATGGGTAAGTGACAGAGAATCATTTAGCCTTTTAAATGCCAGCTTTCTTAAAATCTGAACTGGGGTAGTTGTTTTCTCTGAGCCATGTTTGAATCCCACTGCAATAAAGCCACGTTTAGAATTAGCTACCAACATGTCTGTCATTAGGCTAACTCTTTTCTCTCAAGAGGAGTTAGAAAAACTTCCCATATTGCAATAGTGCAACCTTATCAGCGAAGCTAATTCTTACTAAGCTGCTATTGTTACTGTCTGAAATCCATTAATACCACCATTTAAATACAACATACCTTATTTTTGCATTTTAAAATGCTGCTTTAGAGAATTTATTAAGTTATAATCAAATGAGAATCTAGCCCAGGCTATAGAATATACCATCTGACAGCAAAATGGCACAGACTAGAAACATACTAATTTATCTTTCTAGTCTGTAGGAGAAAGATTTCACCTCTTTTAATTGTCTTACATTAAAACAAAACAAACAAACAAAAATCGCTCAGCTTAATCTTCTTGTGGCAAGGAATCACCTTAGACATAGATACAAATCAGTGTTACCTTCTCAATCTATTTTCATCGCCCAGGACAGACAGTCTATTGGCAAGAGGCAGATTTAGCACAGGAGGGACTCGCAGACACCCCACTATTGTATAATCACGCAGAAGCAGACGCAGTGGCTTCAGCTCAAATTGCTTATTTGTGGAAGCAATTAGAACTAAGAGCAGAACAAGGCAGTTGGTAGATGCATTTATGTAATAATTCAGGGGTGATGGATGCAAAAACACAGGAAGGACATTTGCTGCGAAAGTTACTTGACTTGATGTCTCAAGACTGACAAAACCAAGTAATTAGACATACACAGAAAGAAGCCATGCTGGAATAAACGCTGAAAGCGGAGGGCTTATAGATGCCGCAAGCCAAAGACTCTTCCACCAGTGTGTGTGAACATTTGTACACACAGGCCTGTCTGTGTAATACCACCAAGATTTGAGAGGGCAAAGGAAGGGGGTGTGAAGAAGGGAAATGCCAAACATACTTCTTGGTCCTTTCTGGCTCTGCCAGCGCCTCTGGCTCGGAAATACTGTGAAACACGGAACTGACTCAGCAGGTTTCAGACTTTGCACCTCAAGCATAAACACCCTCACACAGGCACGGTCCTAAAGGCCCACGCAATTCCTCCAAAAAGACAGAATAAACATAGCAATAAAACAATTCTTGCTAGCAGGACAGGGGAACATATGCTTGGAGGGCAATGACAGCTCCTCCAACTCCAATCCTGTGCTGTCACAGACAACTGCATCCTCTCCATCAGCTTACCAAGTTCTGTCTTGTACCTAGTTTGACTTTTTTTGCCTCTTTAAAAGCCAGCTTCAACATCTCATCCTTTCAGTAATTAGAAACCTTATTTTGAATTCCATCTAAATTTATGCACGATCAATGTAGATCTATTTGGCATAAGCCTTACTCTTTCTTTAGTAAGTAATGGTCCTGAAGTCCCATTTCATTTCCTCTTGGAGTTCACCACTATAGTATTTTATACCAAAAGCGATGCTATGCCGTTCTCTGCCTTCAAATTAAAGAAAACGTATTGGCAGAAAACTCTTTGACCACCAACTCTAAAAGGGTTGGAAGCGCACTATGTCTTAAAAGACCAGCACATGAAAAACAAAGATTACTGATGGATGCCATATTGACTTTGAATCAGCCTGTGAAGCATTCATTGTGGCCAGGAAAATGTTTTCAAAGAGCCAATTTTGGCAGCAAGGGCAGGCTCCCAGCTGGCAGCGAGGTTGCTCCATATCTGTTAAGAAGCAGTACCCTGTTTCCTATTACTTGGAAATTGTTGGAATTGCTCCACAGTTTCTCCAGGTAGCTATTTTTCTGTACTATCGATACTTATTAGTTATAAAAGAAGGACCATATTCCAAAAAACACCTTGTCACAATATGTTTGTTTGTTATTCAAGTAAATATAGTAGGTGGAATTAAAAAAAAAGTTTAGGGCTTTTTATTGACTGATTAATTTATCAGTAAGTCTAGTGGTATTTCTACTTAGTGCACATGCATAAATATATATGTTATACTTCTGTGTGAAGTAAAATGTAGTTTTGCTATATGAGTGTATGCTTACATCTTTACAACAGAATAACAAAATACACCTCTGTGAAAACCTTTTCATAAGCAAAATCTTTAATGAAAGTCCTTTGGCTTGTGACTAGATTCTTTTTCCTTTCCCTTATTTCATCTTGAAGCAGCTGTTTTATAAATAAATGTTACAGCAGACAAATATAAAAGTTTTAATATTATTCTAGTGCTTTTAAAATTACAGCCTAATTTAAATAAAAAGAAAACTGTTGATTTAAAAGATGGTGGTTATATATAAAACACAGAACCAATAAAAGACCTTGAAAAGTAATGCTAAGAAGGGCATAAAATAACCGTACTGCTTTTTTCCTCTTTTCTTCATAACAGGGAGAAGACCATGTTATCATCAATATTATTGCCTATCATCATCATTAAAAAGCCATGAGAATAGCTCTGGAATTCACAAGATTAAAAAACAAAACCACCCTGCTCTTTAGGGTTTGTACCATACACATTTCCAAAGATTTATAATTGTGGGATTCCTAAACATATGAGTTGGGTTCTTGCATAGATGCTTGTCTCCAGGAATTGTGCCATCAGGAGAAAAAGCACCAAATGTAGTATTTTTAAGAAATTACAGGAGCTTGCTGGCAAGCGCTGTGACTCTTGCTATTTTATCATGAATCTTAAAGTGTTTTTTTTTAATGGCCTAGTTCTCAGCACAAAACAGTGCCTGCAAATGGAAATACTTTCAATATGCAAAAAGAAAGAACTAGCTGTTGGTCTACAACGGTAGGCTGGCTAGCGCCCAGAATAACACTTCTAATGGTGTGTGGTTTAAATGTGTGGTTAAAAAATTCTTCACCATCATGTGAAATGAGATTTCTGGCCCATCCTGAACCCTTCATCTTATACCATCTGCTCTACCTCTCCTCTCTGCTCCACCTCTCCTCTCTGCTCCACGTGCTCTCGTGACGGCAGCTCTGCCCCCACCTTCGAACTCCAGTGAGGCAGAAGAGATGCGTGCTGCTGAACATCGGGCAAGTGCACTTTTTTCTTCTCCAGCTCTTTCATTAATATCTCTCACTTTCCTAACACTGTAGTAAAGGTAGAAATACAGTCAAATACAAGCCATTCATCACCCAGAGTCTGCACAGAAACAGTGCTGGAAATTAAGCAGTAAAAAAGAATACACGCATTTTTAACAGAGGCGAGCAGCAGAAGTCCATCAGAAAATGGAAAAACCATTGAGAATTATCACAGCTTCAGAATCTGAAAAATTCAAAGCAACCAAAGGGAAAAAAGGAAGTAGCCTGGGGAGTATGTCTGCAGGTTCGTTACACCTCATTCAAGCAACTAAGCCAGCCTCACGTGGGTTTAGAAAAGGGAAGTACACCTTGGATGTAAAGACCGTTCAGAGCAAAATGCAGTTCTGCATTAGGATTAGATTTCATGCAGCATTCACATCTCAGCGTAACCTGGAGGTGAAACAGTGGCAGACGACAGAAACAGATGGGGCAAGGAAGAGCAGTAAAAGAGGAAGAGCTGTATCCCCTGTCACTGGTGTGCTGCTGTCAGTCTCTGGCTGCCTCGCCATTAATTTCGCAGATCTCAGCTAGGATGAGACTTTTCTATAATTCCAAGTATGTTTTACCTTTTCTATAAATTAAAAAAATTAAAGCTAATACCAAAAAGCAAACCATTTATATAGCAATATTTTAATTTTACTTTTCCCTACTTTGAGAGATTCTCAGCACTGAGGCTTTCAAAGTAATATCAAAGAGTATTATGACGATAGAAGCAAAATCATGGGCTTCACTGTAGAAAAATTAAGTCAACTAAGCACCTGAAAACTGAACTGAATGCCGAGATACTAAACTGTACAATGAATGGAACAGAGTAAAAGCAGGTTGCTACACAATTTTAAATACCATGATGAGGTACATTTGCAAAAGAAACAAATTAAGGCCATTTCTGCTAACATCAATGACTTCAGGTCCACAGGAATTACTCAGAGAAGTTGCTCATCCACATTCCCCAAGACTAATCAGTATATCTCTAATATATCTAGAGGACACCATGGAGAATGTCATTTAGAAGACAGACGTGCAAGAAGGGAAAACGGAGGAGGGGGGAGCCAGTGCTGGAGTCGCTGTCCTTGTGAGAGAAGGAGGGGGAGCAGGGTCAGGCAACAAAGAGTAACGTAGAGTGGTCACCACCCCCAGGATCTGAAGTCTGGAGCATCTGAATAAAGAATGTACTACATTGATACTGTGGGGGAAACACTAAAGCACTTATCAGCCAAAGTCTTACAACCAGCTTCCTTATCACTTCTGGTTGTACAGCAAGGTGTTAACAAGACCATACTCCACACAGTCCTGTGTGGCCTGGTACCTGATCATTTTCCATTGCAAAAACTATTTTACTCGGAATATTCTCCAAAAATGCTTGAAGCAGCTCGTTCACTTCAGCTCAATCCCTTCCCCGTGGTCAGCAGCTCACCAAAGCTCTAGTTTAACAACAGCAAAAGATGGTCCAGGTCACTGTTCATTTTGTACAACTCTTTTCAGTATTGTTGACAAAACAACTTTGATTCTAATGCTACTGACTGCAACCAAATGTAATGAATTCATTACAGATTTCATTTCATAAATAACCATTATGCTCTTGCATTATTAGATGCTTTTAGAAGTAATAAATCAATTAATAAACAGAGCAAGTCGCTTTTCTTTTTCAGTGCTGATGAGGTACAAATTCTGTTAATTTTAGATGTCAAAGTCTATCATTAAACTAGTAGGCATACTCTGCATAATAAATACCCAACCATCACCCTTAATTCCAGTTTAATGTTTGCGCTATGACACTGCGTTTATATTTGGAAAAAAAAAAAGGTTGAAAATTATCCCTGCTGTGACCAGTTATCCTGAAAGAAATGAGAAAAAAAAGCAACTTGTTATCAGATTGTTTTTATTTCATTCTTTATGTTTTAATAATTCTACTTTCTTCTTCTGTATGAATCTTTTTGTTCTTCACTGGAGTGTTCTGATGGGAAATCACAGAACATATAAATTGGCCAAAAAATTGTAAGCAAGTTGTTAGAAAAATTGGTAAGAAGAGCAATAAATATGCAATTTAATTACAATGTATGCGTAACTATGAAACAACTGCAATGCTTTATTCTGTCTGGAAATGTTGATTTGCAAACACTGGGGTAGGTAACATGGTTCTAGAAGGACATTTATATCCCATAGCAAAATGGAAGTTCACATTCTAGCAACATGAAGCACTTTTTTCTTTGGGATCAGAGAAAGAAAAACTGTAACCCAAACACTTAAAACTGGAGGGAAAATAAGCAGGGTTTGCCTTTTTAGAGGTATGCCCAGAAAGCTTGAAACAGCCCATGCTGGGAGGAAACTGCTGCAAAACAGCATCACCAGCTTATACCAAACTATTTATGTTTGAGCCACTTTTTCTCTGCATAGGTTTCTATATTTATTTCAGACAAGTATTTTCGTATTCTCAAAGAGCTGAGGTTTGACTTGGCTGTTAAGCTTATTCCTCTATAACGAAGAATACGTTTCTCTATCAAAGACTTACAAAAATCACCTCAAAAAAGTTGATACCTATCTGCAGCATGCTTAGCTTCCCAGCATAAGGTAATACAAGCAGAAATCTAATCCGATGCTTTTGTTTCTGAAACCCTCAATGCAAACAAGAGAAACATGGGAAATAAATTTGCCCATCATGAACATTTTATGATCATTTGAATTTTGTGTCATGTTACAGGCCATATACTTTTCAGAATTGGACAAATTAAATATGCCAGATATGTTAAAAAATATTGTTAAAAAATATAAGTAGCCCAGAATTAATTTGGGGAAGTAGGGAAATAAAATTTTTCATTTAGAAGACATAATAATGAGTATGTTTGGAAAAAAAACCCTGTAACTTCAAATCATTTTTTTGTAGTTTCAGAAGATGTTCCCCATTAGTAATTTCCTTTACAATTTCTGCCACGCTCCTCGTAAGATTTACGGAAGGAGTCTGGCTTGCTGGGGTTTTAGGACAAAAGGGAGAATAACTAATATACGTAGCACTGTCTTGCACTTCTAAGTGCTAACGTTAGTATTAAGCTTTATTTTTAAGAGTTACTTTTCCAAACTGGCTAGCTCTGTAATTTTACTGACTGAAAAATAATTGAAACTGGTGGAAGGACACTTTTTTCCCCTCCTTCCAAATTCTTTCTTTTTTTCAGCATTTCTGTTTGTTTGTGTTTTCTATTACAAGATAATTCTCAAAAGGACGTTTTCAGCTAGAAATATTTTTTTTCCTTTGAAAACTTCCAAGGAGATAAGTAACTTTTTTGGTCATTTTCAGTATTGAATCTATGAAGAAAATGCTAGGTTATAGATGCAACTTCTCTCACAGCTCAGACCAAGTCTGATTTCTGATATCTGCTGATAAAGCACTAACTTCCCAGAAGATACCACTGCTTAACATTACACTGTTCATAATCTCACAGATACTCAAAGTGCTAATTAAACTTTCAGTTTAGTGAATGGTTACCTTAAAGTAAAATATGTTTCCAATTTAAAAAAATAAGTAATAAATGAAAGGTATGCGTTGAAGGAGGTAGAACGTCTGTACACTTAAGTTCTTGCTATATGCTCTTCACTACACATCATTCAAAAAAGCATAATGTTGCCCTAAGCAAAATGATGTGGAGTCATAAATAAAGGTCACTGCAATGGTGGCTGAGCCACCTTGTCTCTCCATCAAGGAGGACTGCAGATCCACTGCAAGGAGGAGAGGTGGTCGACTCAGGTCCTGCCGGTAAGAAGCACACAGGTAGCATGATCCGGGGAAAACATATGGTTTTCCATTGCTACCACTATGGATGAACTGCCAAAAGTGCACGTAGCTCCTATGCGTGCAGTAAGTAGAGCCAAATGGCTGCTAAGCATGATCACTATTGACCATACTTTTGTGTCAAAAGCAAAACTTTAAACACAGGTAAATGTATTCACCATGGATAAGAAAATGCTTAACAGCAGCAAGGAAACAAATATTTTCTCTACATTGACCATCTCACGTATTTCATCGCCATGCCATGGAAACTGAAGTCCACATCTTTGGTATAATTTTAATTCTCTGCAAATACAATTCTGAATGGTATACAGCTGCGATATTCCCACTTCAGACTTCATATATACAAAATGAGTTACATTGGCTGCCATCATATTGTTAAAAATAGAAAAGGGAAAGAACTGCCCAACCATTTATTCCATTTCTAAGCCAAGGAAAGGTTTTTGTTTGTTGGGTTTGGGCTTTTTTTTTACAGTATATACTTCAATGATCTGCCCAGAATAGATGGGCACTGTGATTTACATTTCTTTTGTGGTACTTTTTAATGAACTAATTAATTCTACCATTAATGACCTAGTTAGTGCTTGAAATTCTTGCTACAGGAAATAATTTGCATAAAATGGTAAAACAAGAGAATTCTTTTTCTTGTTGAACCTGCACTGAAATATGGCACAGAAGAAAATCTTATCATCTAGCATTTTGCAGAGGAACATCTACCCATCTAGGAAATAATTCAGACCACACAAAGTAACAAGCAAAAGTGCTTGTCCCCTGCCAGTACTGCTATTTGTGAAAAAGCAAACTGGGAGAAGCCCAATAGTTGAAATCTGCTGGTTTTGAACCACCCACTCATTGCTATTCACAGAATTACCAGCCAATATGTGAATTTCTATTTCTCATTCCTCCCTGGAACTCATCTCTGGGCTGAATCACAACCACATGAAAGATGACTTTTCCAAGGCAGCAGCATTTCAAAGTTTAGTGTGTGCATCAAATGTTGCTTGCTTAGTTTGATCACATTGCTTTTACTGAACACTCTCTGAATTACTGCAAGCAACACCCAACCCTCTCTGCTGTCCCTATAGTCGGTGGATTCTCTGCAAACCACCTCATGATGAAAAAAGTAGAAAGGGTTTAGTTAAAAGGTACTTTTCAGGAAGTTTGTCAGCCTTCCTCAGCTATAGCAAACAAATCTCATTCCATACATTTGCTTCATGGGCAAAACCAGCCACAGTCTCAACCATGTCATGAAAAAGATACTGGTTATGATGGTTTTCAAGGCAATAGTGAAAATGCTTTTTAACTGGAAAAGCAATTCCAATATTTTAAAAGAAAAATCCAAATGTTCCAGAAGTGAAGAAGGACTACAAGAAATTCTTCTGAAATATAAAGCAAGGTCTCTGCTTTGACATACCTACTCACACGTCCCACACAGACACTTCATCCTTCTATGGAGAGTTAGGAAAAGAATGACTGAAGGTCAGTCAGCATAATCGAAAACCAGATTACAATATCCCTCTGTCTTTTCGCCCTTTTAAAGATCCCAGGCACTACTGTAAAGTATTATTAGGCCTACAGTTGTACTAGCTATGTTTTGGGTTTAAAATCAAGAAGTAAATTAATAAAAACATAAATCTGAAAACAACAGCAGGCTCCACAATTATTCCCTGCTATCCCGCTGACGCACAGATTATTTGTTTTTAATTTCCACCCAGTGAGCTCAAAGCAGTACGCTTTTCCAGAATTTCTTACAAGCACGTCCAGCTTTCGTGCCGCTTGCTTCTCTGAGCAGCTTTGCATTACCATCTCTTGTTTTTCAAAATGCCTCTGCTGTGTGAAAAATAAATAGCTTCCCTCCTCTACAGCGCTATTCACTTAACATTGTGGTGTTAAATAAATATTAATATAAGACGAGACTCAGGCTCTTTTATTAGTAGTAAGTGGTACCTTACTCTGCAAATATTTCCATTCTCTTTAACAGACCAAAGTATTACTCTGCAGAAGTAAAGGAGGCTGAGCTTGGCCCAGCCCAGCAGCACCATTCACTCCTCTTCCTCCATGGCTCAACTCAGTCTACTCGGGCTCAAACACAGAAACCCTGCTGCCTCCGGGGAGGAGAGCAGAAGATGGAGACAGCCCTGCAAGACCCCACACTCAGCTCCAGAGCACGCTGACATCCAAACACATGAACTCCTTCCACCACACCGCAACGCCAGGCAGCCCCCTTCCATCTCTTTTCCTCTCAGGGAAGTGCACATGAGTGAGACCAGGGCACAGCAGGCTGGGCCAGAGCCTCCAAAATACAGCTGGCGTCTAAGCTGAACCCGCTGAACACTCAGGCGCAGGAACAGCCTGTCATGAACATGCACATTCATGTACTTGTACCTTTTTTTTCCTCTTGGGTTACAAGAACAGAAATCTAACTCCCTTGCTTTTTGAAAAGGGGACAAAATATAATTTGGAGTTATCTGGGCTTGCAGCCACTCACCCATCTAACCAATTTACCTTGCTGCATGTTGTCAGTTTGTAAAATATTCCCCTCGATTCAAAGACTTGTCTAATCTCTCCAGTTTTACTTTGTGGTACTTAGAATAAAACACCAAACATTATGCTGCCTCGTGCCATTTCTCCACAGTACAAAGCGTTAAAAGCTGCAGCTTCTTTTGCTCTTGTTTTCTGCTGATTGAGGTTTTTTTTCTTTCTTGACTCCTGTTTGTTATTTGTATTTTAATGTATACTGGATTGAAAGACTTTAGTTTTTAAAAGAAAATGTTTAAATGTATTTAATCGTATGCCACATTCTATCCATTTCATATACTGAATTTCTACTGAGCTTCCTTCAGTTTGTCTTCCTACATCTTTCTAATAGCAAGATGCCAGCAACTAAAAGCAATACTTAAGTTCAGCCCGTACACAAGTTACATATAAAAAAGCATATAATTTTCATCTCTGTATTCCCCATCTAGCACTATTTCCAGATTTTCCTCACCATTTTTATTACACTAACTGCTCTAGAGTTTGCTGAGCACTTTTTTTTTTTTTTTAAATAGGGGGGGGGTCTGGCTTGCCGCTTTAAGCTTTTTGATATGCCACATCATTGAAGAAACTCTAAAAGTATAAAGTGTGATTTGTCTTCATTCTACTTCTTCCAGGTTTTGTGGAAATCATCTAGATGCCAGCTGGCTTGAGATGTGCACTGATGTACCTATAGAGCACAACCATTTCCCTACACATATGTAGAGTATTTTTCCTCTCAAACAGATTTCTCACACTTTTCGCCATTACAAAGAAAGCTGAGCAATAACAGCTTAACAAACCACTCGTTATCGATCCCCATATCATTTTCTCAAATGTTCAGCCTCCCTGTACCTCCATAACGTTCTAAATGGATAAAGTCTGTTGAGAGTCACTAAATAAAAAATTCTCACTACCCTCCTTATGTTCGTTATTGCTATCTAAAACATAATTAAGCATCAGAACAGTTGCTTTGCTGTGGAAAAGATGGCATCATTTTCCTATTTCACCTGTTTGTAAACTGAGTCAGAGAAAGGTCAGTCAACATTTCCAAAGTGATCTCTGTTTCGACCAAGTCCATTTTAGACCTCTGATTCAAGACAGGCATGGCAGGAGCTGCAGAAATGTCCAGTTTCTCTGATAACCAGGTTCAAAATATCTCCAGCCAGACAATCAAAGATTTGGTCACCCCAAAATCAGAAGTATCTGGCCATGAGTGTTCAGGTAATCTCTATGGACACCACTACCACAGTAGGTAGGAGCCAAATAATGTATTCAGCTGCACAGAATTTCAGATTTATCGATAAAATTGATCTATCAGAGTTAATTAATACTGCAGAGCCACAGACAAGTTTTGATGATTCTGCAGGTTAGCTATAAAAAGAGATTAAAGCTAAGCGAAAGGCCTGATGACATCCTTGTGGTTTCTGAAGCTGACAGTTTGTACCTAAGAAGACTAAATTGCCTTGTGTCCATATTTGTCTGTATTTTTGGGTAGTATTGTAGTCTTAGAAATAAAAAAAAAAAAGATAAGATTTAAGCTGGAGGCTCTTTGTGCTTTATTTTTAACTTTCTAATAAGCAGTCAGACTGAAACTTTAATAAGAGTTAAGCTGATGATTAGCCTGAGCCCTTAGTTAGCCGTTAAATCAGTCAGAAAAGGTATGAATACAAACCAGAAGCAGCAAAACCCAAAACTCTTGTACTGAGAGCTGCATAAAGGCTGCAGGGAGAACAACTTCTTCATAGTGAAACCTCTTTTCATATAGACCCTGTGCATCCTGGATTTTGGCTAGAAGATGGTGTCCCACTGCTGGCATGGAACCAGCCGGCGCTGCCAGTCTGACCTGGCTCCCGCTGTGGAACAGGCGCAGGTCCGAGGACCAGGAGTGCTGCTAGGCACAGCAAGGACTGGGGGAGATGATTAAGTTCTCCAAAAGAGGAAAAAAACGTTATCTACCTTGCATGGTACAAACTCAAAAAATGCTGTTTTATCATGGAAGTAAGCTCCTGAAAACATCCTCAAAAGATCTCCTTTGAGTCAACCAAAATGCTTCATTTTATTCTCCAGGGTTTTTTCTACTTATATTGTTTTGTGCTTCCAAATTAAACCATTATGAAATGAAACACCTGACTTTGATAATGTGAAGGCAATTTTACATCATCGTTTTTTCTCATCATGCTTTATTAGTCAAATTCAGCATGAAGCTGTGAATGACAATTAGTCTCACACCTACCTTGGGGGTAGGGGAAAGGAAGAGAAGAGAGGGAAGGAGCAGAATAAGGAAAGCACAAAGGGGTCTACAGGGTGCTATAAAATCATTAGTGTCACAGTAGAGGACAGGGAACAGTTGTTCACCCTCTCTTTTCCGATAAAAGAATTAAGGGGTATCAAATGATATTAGCAGGTTCAAAACAAGAAAGGCAGCTCTTCTCACGCAGCTGGCTACTAACCTTCAGATCTCCTTGTCATGGGCCTTATAAATTTTTTAATTGTAGCTTTAAGGAGATTCAAAAGGTGCCAGGACAAAGTCATAGAAGAAAACCACACAGAGGGTTATGAAATACCGGCAAACTGCTTCTGATCCTTTTCCCTAATTGGTTGGATGCCAGGAGATTATCCCAAAGAGTACTGTGACATTTTCATCCCACTATTGTGCTGTCCCTTAGGCAGTACTGCTGGACACTGTCCAACACTGGACACCCAGTTAGATGGACCTCTGTGAGGAGCAATCTCTTTATGCTTGCACCTGTGCTCCTAAGGAGGTTGAGTAAGTATTTGTTGTAAGATACCAACCCAGCTATGTTGTAAGACACCAATCCAGCTAGAGCCACATAACTGTGTATTCCACAGTTACCATCCTGGACCACGCTCACTCATTTTTCTGTTTTACATGACTGATAGAAAAGCAGAGAACTCACTTTTATCTTCACCAAGTAATTTCACCGGCTTTGCAAAACTGCATTTCCCCTCAAATGAAGGTGATTTAGAAACCACAGCATTCAAGTATATTCTCAAAAGATGTGCTGGTAAAAATGCAAGCACAAGCACTCTCATTTATCAGGACAAACTGAAAGATGGCATGCACAGTTCTGGAGCACAACTGCACCAAAGCCATGCATGCTAATGCTTGCAGGCAGAAACGAATACAGAGTAACCCTGGAGCTGCCCCTGCCACCAACTGTGAATTATAACATTGTAAGTCAGGTTTTCATCAGGTCCAAGTCTGTGTATCTTTAAAAGTTTTGCACTTACTGTGTTCACAAACAATTTACTTTGTTTAACTATTACATCAGAAATTCAGCAGACTGACAATATACTTTGGACTTAATAAGGAAGAGTACGCATTTCCTAAGAACTTGGTAAAAGCTTTTAAAAAAGGTAACTAATATAAAAACCAGACACATCAGTTTCAGCAACAGCGTAAATTAAAAATTCCATAGAGTCTCAGTAAGGAAAGAAAGAGAAAGGAACCCAAAGTCAGGGATTTAGACTTAACAGACTTTATCTTGGCATGTAAAATGGCTCCTATCATGTTGTTCTGCAATCTTGAAATTCTAATACGACAATACAAACCCTAGACAAGAGCTGGAAGTAGACAGCAAATGTCCCTGCAAGCTCTTTGGACTTCACTCCAAACCTACTCCTGCAAAGGAGCAGAAGCCAGAAAGAGATGTGATTTATTTATTTTTAACAGTTTGCAGATCTATTAATTCTTACTAAGCAAACATATGACCTGAAAAGCTATGGGCAGTCTCCTAGACTTTATCAAAATCCTTCCTTGCTTCATTGGTTATAGGCAATGCACTGCCATCATACAAAGATCTGAGAGGAAAGCAGAAAGGTGCTGCAACAGGCACAAAATTTATACGAGTGATTGTTATTTGCACTGATTGTTATTTGCACTACAAAAAAAGAGGCTCAACATAACAATAAATGATTGCAGGAGCATCCCATTGTGATTTTTGATAGAATAAGTCATACTTAGTATTCAATCAGATAGCTTTACAGTAATGTGAAAGAAGAATGCAACACAAAGGTGCAGAATCTCTTACTATCCAGGCTGACGCACAAGGTTAGAAAGAAAATCACATTTCTATTTTTGGTCTCTGTGACGTTAAGTACATGGGGCGCATGTAAGCCCAACAACTACCATCTACTGATTGCAAACATTTAGCAGGCATGCTGACAAACTCTTCATTGTAGCTCTGCAGAGACAATGCCATGAAAGAGACTTAGTGTGAGAAGGAAAAGCTGCCTACCTCCTCACACTGTGAGCTGGAGGCATGCCCGCTGAGCAGCCCCATCTCACCAGCTGCCTGGGTCTCACAGCTCGTTCTCAGGGCAGAGAGGGCTACACGTGACATGGAGTCCTGTCAGCGTCCCAGGAAAGTGGGAAGCTGCAATGGGCTGCAGCCAGCAAGGGACTCCTGCGCAGTCTGTTCCCAGTTGCTCCCTTCTTGGACATGACTTGGGAACTTGCTGTGGGCTCCTGGCTGTCATTGTCACTAAAGATTAATGAAAAGGTCCTGAGCAACCTGCTCTAGGTGACCCTGCTTGAGCATGGGGAGGTTGAAAAGATGACCTCCAGAGGTCCCTTCCACCCACAACCAGTCTGTCATTCAGTGAACAAGTGAACTGAGAGAAGAGTCACCAAGGTATGAGTGATGCTAGACTCTCTTCTGAGAGGTACGGAGGCACCCATTTGCCAACCGCATGCACACTCTAGAGAGGTGTGCTGCTTACCAGGGGCTCGCATCAGGGATGTCACCGAGAGGCTGCCAAGCCTTGTACAGTCCACTGACTATTATCCACTGCTGCTGTTTCATGTGGGCATCAGTGACACAGCCAGGAGCAGCCTGAGGACTATCAAGAAGGACTACAGAGCCCTGGGTGCGGCGGTAAGGGACTCAGGAGTGCAGGCAGTTTTTTCATCAATCCTGTCGGTCAAAGGGAAGGGGTTTGAAAGGGCCAGTCGAATCTGGCGAGTCAACAAATGGTTACGGGACTGGTGCCACAGCCAGGGGTTCGGCTACTTAGACCACGGGACTCGCTTGGAGAAACCTGGTCTACTGGGGGCTGACGGGGTCCATCTGTCAGAGGAGGGGAAGAGCATCTTCGGTCACAGGCTTGCCAAGCTGGTGAAGAGGGCTTTAAACTAGAGATGCCGGGGGAGGAGAACCTCAATCCATCCCACTCCTACCAGTTTGATGCCAGGGCCAGCAAGAGATGCTCACAGCCTGGAGAAGGATCTGGAGAGCGCCTGAAGAGCAGCACAAAGGAACTCCAGCCAGCAAGACAGCTTCATCGGGGGCCCAACTTCAATGCCTCTATGCAAACGCACGTAGCACGGGCAATAAACAAGAGGAGTTGGAGACCTGTGCACGCCTGCAGGGCTACGACCTTATTGGCATCACGGAGACATGGTGGGATGGCTCCTATGATTGGAGCATTGGGATGGAGGGATACAGGCTCTTTAGGAAGGACAGGCAGGGGAGACGAGGAGGAGGTGTTGCCCTCTATGTCAATGACCAGCTGGAGTGCATGGAGCTCTGCCTGGGGATGGATGAGGAGCCGACCAAGAGTTTGTGGGTCAGGATTAAAGGGAGGGCAGGGACAGGTGACGTTACAGTGGGGGTCTGCTACAGGCCACCCCACCAGGAAGACCGAGCGGATGAGGCCCTCTATAGACAGATAGCAGCAGCCTCACGCTCACAAGCCCTGGTCTTCATGGGGGACTTCAACCACCCCAACATCTGTTGGAGGGACAACACAACAGGGCATAAGCAATCCAGGAGGTTCCTGGAATGTGTTGATGATAACTTCCTTCTCCAAGTGGTAGAGGAGCCAACGAGGAGAGGTGCTATGCTGGACCTTGTTCTCACCAACAAGGAGGGGCTGGTGGGGAATGTGAAGCTCAAGGGCAGCCTGGGCTGCAGTGACCACAAAATGGTGGAGTTCAAGACCCTTAGGGCACCAAGGAGGGCACACAGCAAGCTCACTACCCTGGACTTCAGGAGAGCAGGCTTTGGCCTCTCCAGGGATCTGCTTGGTAGAGTACCATGGGACAAAGCCCTGGAGGGAAGAGGGGCCCAAGAAAGCCGGTTAATATTCAAGGATCACCTCCTCCAAGCTCAGGAGCGATGCATCCCAACAAAGAGGAAGTCAGGCAAAAACGCCAGGAGGCCTGCATGGATGAACAAGGAGCTCCTGGACAAACTCAAACACAAAAAGGAAGGCCAGGACAGGTAACCTGGGAGGAATACAGAGAAATGGTCCGAGCAGCCAGGGATCAGGTTAGGAAAGCTAAAGCCCCGATAGAATTAAATCCGGCCAGGGACATCAAGGGCAACAAGAAAAGATTCTATAGGTACGTTGGGGATAAAAGGAAGATGAGGGAAAATGTGGGCCCTCTCCGGAACGAAACGGGAGACCTGGTTACCTGGGACATGGAGAAGGCTGAGGTACTCAATGGCTTTTTTGCCTCGGTCTTCACCAGCAAGTGCTCAAGCCTCACCACCCAAGCCGCACAAGGCAAAGGCGGGGACTGGAAGAATGAAGAGCTGCCCACTATAGAAGAACATCAAGTTCGAGACCAAGGTGCACAAGTCCATGGGACCCGATGAGATCCACCTGTGGGTGCTGAGGGAACTGGCGGATGAAGTTGCTAAGCCACTATCCATCATATTTGAGAAGTCGTGGCAGTCCGGTGAAGTTCCCACTGACTGGAAAAGGGGAAACGTAACCGCCATTTTTTAAAAGGGAAAAAAGGAAGACGTGGGGACCTACAGGCCAGTCAGCCTCACCTCTGTGCCTGGGAAGATCATGGAACAGATCCTCCTGGAAGCTATGTGAAGGCACATGGAGGACAGGGAGGTAATTCGAGACAGCCAGCATGGCTTCACCAAGGGCAAGTCCTGCCTGACCAACCTAGTGGCCTTCTATGATGGAGTGACTACATCAGTGGACATGGGAAGGGCTACAGATGTCATCTATCTGGACCTCTGTAAGGCCTTTGACACGGTCGCCCACAATATCCTTCTCTCTAAACTGGAGAGAGATGGATTTTGATGGGTGGACTGTTCAGTGGATGAGGAATTGGTTAGATGGTCGCATCCAGAGGGTAGTGGTCAACGGCTCAATGTCCAGATGAAGATCGGTGACGAGTGGCATCCCGCAAGGGTCCGTATTGGGACTGGTACTGTTTAATATCTTCATCAATGACATAGTGGGATTGAGTGCAAGTTTGCAGATGACACCAAGCTGAGTGGTCCAGAGGGACTTAGACCTAGACAAGCTTGAGAAGTGGGCCTGTGTGAACCTCATGAGGTTCAACAAGGCCAAGCGCAGGGTCCTGCACCTGGGTCGGGGCAACCCCCAGTATCAATACAGGCTGGGGGATGAAGGGATTGAGAGCAGCCCTGCCGAGAAGGACTTGGGGGGACTGGGGGATGAAAAGCTGGACATGAGCTGACAATGGGCACTCGCAGCCCAGAAGGCCAATCGTATCCTGGGCTGCATCAAAAGAAGCGTGGCCAGCAGGTGGAGGGAGGTGATTCTGCCCCTCTGCTCTGCTCTGGTGAGACCCTACCTGGAGCACTGTGCCCAGCTCTGGAGCCCTCAGCACAAGACAGACACGGACCTGTTGGAGCGGGTCCAGAGGAGGGCCACAAAAATGATCAGGGGGATGGAACACCTCCCCTATGAAGAAAGGCTGAGAGAGTTGGGGTTGTTCAGCCTGGAGAAGAGAAGGCTTCGGGGAGACCTTATTGCAGCCTATCAGTACTTAAAGGGGGCTTATAAAAAAGATGGCGGCAAACGTTTTAGCAGGGCCTGTTGCGACAGGACAAGGGGGAATGGCTTTAAACTAAAGGGGGGTAGATTTAGACTAGATATAAGGAAGAAATTTTTTATGCTGAGGGTGGTGAAACACTGGCAGAGGTTGCCCAGAGAGGTGGTGGATGCCCCATCCCTGGAAACATTCAAGGTCAGGTTGGTCGGGGCTCTGAGCAACCTGATCTAGTTGAAGATGTCCCTGCCCACGGCAGGGGGGTTGGACTAGATGACCTTTAGAGGTCCCTTCCAACCCAAACTATTCTATGATTCTATGATTCTATTCCTGTATGCTGTATCTGAGCCTGTTATCATAGATGAGTTTGTAGGTACTTTCACACCCCAGAGAAAGATGGTGAGTGGAAGCTCACTATGGGAAAATCCAGCCAGCCCGTGCTCTAGTCCTGAGGGGCCCTTGGGAAACAGAGTACCACAGCTGGGTATGGCACCAACAAAACTGTCCATAGAGGTTCACAGATTGGACACCCCTCCTCTAGGTAATTAATTTTCAGTCTCACAGCAAAAATTCAAAAGAAATAAGAAGTATTTTAACATAGTGGCTGCACTGGAGACAGCAGAACTGTGTTGCTTGGAGGTCCTTTAGGGTGACAGAGCTCTGCCTCACTGTCTGAGCTGTACCCAAACCTGGCAGGAGACTTTAGTTCCAGCCAGCCCATAGAGAAACCTCTAAAGGACACACTGCCCCGCTACATCTCGAGGCCAAAGTCAAACTGCCACAACAGCACAAGGCTGCAGTGAAATTAAATTGCAGTCCCTCACTCTCTGAAACTTTACCATCAGATAAATGACATCACCACAAATTAGGCACTGTGGACGTATATAATTAAGTTAAGGTCAGTCATCTCTACATAGGGTTCTCTAGCTAAGCATAGGATTGTGATTAAAATAAGACTCAGAGCCTTCTATAATTCCAGATTTCAAATGATAGTTTTCAGTGATGTGTCACTAAAAGACACACCGATACTGTGCAAAAATGGCTACACAATGGAGGCTTACTTTGTAGGTTTCTAGTCTACTTGACTAGAAATGGCTTGCTAGAAGTGCCACTTGACTGACAGGCTCTTTTTCGGGATCTAGCTTGCAGAGAAGCCACCCCAGAAAGTGCCTAAGTACCTGGACTAGGAATCTGGTTGTCTGAGTTTAGCTCCTGAGACTGTTACAGATTTCCTGTGTGAACTTGGGAAAGTCGTTTAATGTCAAGGGATCAAAAATAAGAAAGATGGAGAGTAAAACTATTAATAAGGTTAGGCGACTTTTACGGGCGACTGGACCCTGACAGGCTTAGGAAATCCCACAAGGTACTGAACTCTTTTGTAACTTCCAACCCTTCGGACAGACAGAGATTAATTCCCCATCACTACAGCAGGAACGATGCATCCTCTGCCTTAATCTGTTTTGCTTCAGACCAGTATCTTTGACATGCTGACTGCTCTTTGCAGGTAGCAATAGGCAAGGCTGAGGGTCTCAATTTGCTAAGGACATTTTACTGTTACTGAATTGAAATAATGAAATATCATCACAGCCACTGCCCTCAACCCTCAGTGAGGGCACAGGGAAGCAGGAACTTTTCAGCACCTTGCAGTAACACTCATCATTGCCCAAAACCAACTTTTTAAAATGAAGTCTGGAGTCGGAATACTGTCAGACAAGTAAATAGCCATCACTGGCGTATTTTGTGTTCTGAGCCAGATCTCATCAAGTTGGAAAACAAAATAAGCTTATTCTGGTTGGCATAGCAATGTCAATTCATCTGCTCAGGAGCAGCCTGTACCATGAGCAACACTTTGATCATCTCAGCTGTCTGACAGAGATTCTATCCCTTCCTGTCCAATGCTGAGCTTATTTACTCATCTCAATTCATTCTTAATTAGACTACAGACTGATACACAATGCACAATTTCTAATTACTGTAGACCACCAATGCAAATCCTCAGTACCTTAATCCTTTGTGATAATAGCATATACAACCTCAACTTTTCACTGAATTCCCAAGGAATGTAAAATCTTGCTCAGTTTTCCATTTTCTCCTCAGCTGCATAACTTCCAGGAGTATGTTAAAACCATTTAAGTTCTAGGGGAAAATCCTTGTAAAATCTTCTGTCCATTGGTATGGAATCACGTCGTACTGTAAAGGCAAAGCCTACTTGTGCAGGACACAAAGGTCTCTTAAGGGTGAGAAATACCAATAGAAGAAGAACCCTCACAAACCTTTCAACCTTCAGTGTGAAGTTGATAGCTCTTTCCCTGGCCTTTTCTAACAAAAATAACGCCACACGTGAAAAAAAATTAATGTAAATATATAGTGAAAAGTGAGAATACCCAATTTTCCCCCAAGGGAGGAGAGAGAGAAGGCATGTTGGTCATGCTGCCAGATGCCCTAGACAGGGGGCAGACCCTCCACTAAAAATGTAATGCAAGAACCTGCCCAGAATCAGAGAAAACGAAAGGGACAGAGGAATGGCAGCATGACCCACAGCTCACTGCAAGACTCCACAGAGCTGGCAGACCAGGGAGGGGAAAAAGGCAGCAAGAGATGACAAACCTTTTTTTTTGTAGGGAAAATTACACGCAACAGTTGAATCTATCAGCTTGTTCCTGCCAAAAAGAGGGAGACGTCACTAACCTGCTTTCCACTCCAGCTCCTTTCTCACCCCTGCTTCCCAGCCACCTCTTGTCCCTTGCTGATACCCAATGGTGCTCATTAGACTGGAATTCCCATGACCCATCCTCTCTCTTTTTGCCAGGTCAGTGAACTGAACGAGCCTGCAGATGGGGTCTGAACAGGGTCAGAGTTGCCAGACACAAAGTAAGTGACAGAAGTATGCAGCCAGAAACAGGGAAGAGGAGACAGCAGGAATTCCTCCCTCTCAGCCACTGAGGTCAAGTCACCTCATGCAATTTTAAATTACTTGAAGCTACTCAAGCTTCTAGAATATAAATTGTCTTTCAAAGGAAGTCTCTCAAAGAAAGAACAACCTGAGAAGCCCTCTGTGTAACTTTTTGGATTAATGGTATGTTCCAGAACCACACACAGGAGAATGCATTTTTAGAAGATTGCAGCACTACTTGAGTGCAGGAAAACTATCCCTCTGAAAAAGCATACAGAAAATTTTCCTACAGTTATGAAATGTTATCCATTCTTCATTGTTCAATGGAGATGCAAAGCTGGTTTTTTTACTGTGAATTACTAACATCTTTATTTCTATACTTACAGAAAAGCTCCATTTTTCTCAATACTCACAAAACCTGCTTAGGTATAAGATCTCATGGAAGGAGTTGCATGAATGGCTCCTTACCTTTTCCAGGGCAATAAGAATGATAATAGGTCTCCAGCACTGCAGAAATGATCACAGATAATGGAGAAGAACTGTTCTAAGGGAGGACGCAATTCAGAGAAGACTTCAAAGTGATTTTCTTGCAGTTCCCAATACTATTAAGGGGTGATAAAAAAGAAACTTGACTAAAGATAAGACAGATGAAACAAAGAGGGTGAAGATTAAAGAGCTACTAGGAATGGAAAGGACAGAAGTTAAAAGCAAAAAGAAAAGTGATTATCTAAATTTCTTAATGCACAAAGTACTGGGAGATGTATTGAAAGAAGATGTGTCAATCGTTCCAAGAGACACCACCCCTGCTGTGTTTGCTCCAAGAGCCAAACTCATTACCTGGAATTATTATTAGGAAGAGGAAAGAGCAAGTACCCACGGGCTTTCCCTTGTTCAGCTCAGGTCGACCAGTAGGTGTCACAGCAGTCAATGTTATCGTTGTACAGTAATTTCAATCCACATAGGTATCTAGTTTGAAGAAAGCTAAATTACGGTAGTTAAAATAAACCGGGTTTAATTAAAAAAAAAAAAAAAAAAAAAAAGAAGAAGAAGTCATTAGTCTTTTCTATGACTTTCTATCAGATATTTCAAGTATCCTTAAAGAGTCTGGAAAGAAAGCAAACCAAACAGATTGCCAAACATGTCAGCAAATACCACCGCTCTTACACCTGCACTTAGGGCTTTAGTGAGGCATTAAATACTCTGTGCTGGCACAGGTAAAAAGAACAGAGATGCTTACTGCCCCCTCCCCAGTTGTATTAGCCAGCCTAACCGGCATGCAGGGCTGAGGTTTGTTCCCAGACATGCTGGGTCTGTGAACTACAGCTAGCAAACGTCAGGCTGTCATAATACAAACGTAAAGCCAGAGCAGTACGAGTCGCAGAAGGAAGAGAATTTCAAAGCAATTTTTAAAATTCTGTACTTCAAAAGAAATGGAAAACAAACACATCTGAGTGAGCCTCTTGGGTTTAGCTTCTTTTTTCCTGGTGCATATGCTCCAGCAGCAAAACTTTGGGCTGAATGTTTTCCTACCCATCCCCAGCACTAAGGGAAGCAGATGGGCTCTAATCATGCTCCGATATAGCAAAGAAGAAGAAAAGCATGTGATGGCATCCCCCATCATGAGTCTGCCTTTATGCTTGCCAGTCAGCTGTGCACATATAAAGCGATCATGACTTTGTTTGGCATTTCCTCTGGAACATATGGTGATTTACTATGCAGTTTCCAGCATGTATTGACACTGTTTTGAATTGCACTTAAATCCTTCTCTACTACACGCACAAACATAAATACATGTGTTTTGTGTTTAGGAGCATGTCTACCTGATAGCAGAAGAGTCCTGCCAATACAGCAGCTGCTGAAAGCCCTCCTGTCCCCAGTGCTCAGAGGTTTAAGTGGGAGGAAATGGCTTTGTATTTCAGGGGAGACCATGGCAACTTGCTACAAAGCAAGATAGCTTTAAACAGACCACCTGTGCCCAGAGGACCCCCACTGCTTGGCTGAGCACAACACGGTTTATGTTTATCAGCATCCAATCCTGCTCTATCCCTCTGTGCCTAGTCCCACTGAGTAGTGGGTTGCATAATGATCCAAAAATAGATCACTAGAATATGAAAATTATTAGACATACTTAATAATAAACCCTGCAGCTACAACATTTTTCATAGCAGGCAATTGGCTGGCAGGTTACACAATTTAACATCCAAGATGTGAGTCAGAGCAAGAAAGAGGGAAGTTATAAGCACATCAGTTAAAAAGCCCGACAGATTTAGGCAGTGCTCAGTTCATTACCAAGATACAGCAACTGTGACAAATGGATCTTCAAAAACTGTGCAACTTTGGAACAAGTTAACAGTTTTCTTTTCCCACCAGTAACTGAAGAGACCATCCAACAGCTAATCTTATCATGCCAGAAAATACACTTTTTTTTTCAAGCAGCATTAATATGAAGAACATAAGTTAGATTTAAGAGTCTGGATTTTCACTCAAATTTCATAAAATCAAGAGAAATATCAAATAACACGTCCTGTGAAACACCAAGATTGGAATATTCTGTTATTGTATGTTTTTCTTAAAACAAAACAAGAAAACTCATTGGATTGTGTTGTCTGCTGATCTTTACATAGTCATATTTGTAACACTCTTGAAACACTGAAGAGAGGAAACATAGTTTGTCTTTTAAAAGACAGAAGTAACTCCAGTGAACAACCTTTTAGCCCTTCACTCCTAAGGAAAATAACCATACTACCTGCAAGATGCATCTCATCACGAAAATGTAGTTACGTATAATATTAGATGGGGCTCTACTTCACCTTGCTTTTAAGAAGCTATTACCATTTGCTGTTCTCAGTGCATAGACTCCACCTTCTTTAACACAGACAAAGTAAGAAACCCTACCAGAATAAACCAGTATACTGAACATACATTTACTTCTCCAAGGAAAAGAGATGAGAAAGAATAAACTACATATGGCAGATGTTCAAATGTTAGTGCTTTTGCTTTATGCCTCACCAGAAGACGCTGGGATAACATGATACAGGCAGAATGAGAGCCTGTGTAAACCTGAATAGAACTGAAGTTAAAGGAAAAAAAAGTAAATATACTATTGCTATTTTGGTGGTACAAGAACTAAAACTAATTAGGTGAAAACAGGTTATTAAAAGCACTTTTAGAGCCTGAAGAAGTGTCACGCAAGCAAGAAGTCTGCCTTTAAACGTCTTATCTTAGAGTGCGTTAAGCAAGCCAGATAAGAAGCACTCATGATTACTCAAGGTCCTCGGGTTACCGGTTCACTCACCTGAAGCTCCCACGCTTCTAAGAAAAACTGCTGACTACTGGCTTCGAGATCTGAGAAAACTTACCAAGGACCAAGAATGACATGAACAAGAGCGCTTCACAGTATCACATTCAGTCATCGAAACATTGATTTCAACAGTGGCCTTATCAGTTAGATTTATAATTTAAAATTAGACTACTGTTGTCTTCCAAAGCCCCTGCTCCAATCTCACCTAATGCTGCATGCACACAGATCCCCACTTACAGGAGGTAAGAAAAAGCTTCAGTGTTCTGCATTAAATTGCTTTCTGGAGACAAGTCATAGCCTTGTAACTCAGGCGCTCACAATGTAACTCACTCCAGGTTGTAGGGGGGAGATGTTCTCTGGAAAGCGTAGGTTTCAAGGGAAATCAGAGTGGGATCTTCTGCCTGGATGGCAGCACTAGAATCATAATCAAGGAAATAAAAGGAGTTTGATGGAACCCTAACAAGCATGAGTCAATGTATTTCAGGCTTGTTTGCCATCAGGAAAGGCAGAGACGCTGTACCAGTGCCCAATAAAAAGAGCAGTTTAATTTCCAAGGTCTAGCAAGCAGCTTGTTCCAAATCTGTTGTTTGCTTCATTGGAGTATAAAACAAAATCAAAATTAAATCATTTGTCTGTTTCTCTAAATCACTTAGGATGTCTAAAGGCAATTGAAGCTTTTTAATAGAAAACAAAGAATATTTGTATTGCAAAACAATCTTTACCAATGAATATTATGCTATTAAAGTCTTTCTGAAATCTTTTCTTGTTCACTCTCTGCATTAAGTGCAAGTTACAATATCTATACCCTAAATAAAAAATAAAATGGGAAGCTTTCTAATGCAATGATGATTAGAATGTCCTAAGATAAGCATGTGGGAACAAAAGAGTCACTGATCCAGCAATAGCCAAATAGCTACTAACATTAGCTACCTTTACACTACACCCATTACAAAGGTAATTTGTTTAGCTTATTATTATTGTATTAAAAGACTTCTTCCCACCCTACTCCCATCTGCTCACTCTTGCCTTACTGACCATGCAGAGAGTTGATTTAGCATGTACAAAAATAAAGGGACTAGAAACCTCTGGTTAAAGAAGGATCAGGAAGTTCTTCAATAGAAGCGTTCTCCACTGATGTCAGATCCATTTTAGGAGGCTCTCAGCCATGAGAACTATTTCTATTTGTTTGTTTGTTGTACAACTGCATGAACCACAAAATACCCTGCACTGAACTGTGCTGGATTTCAAAGCAACAGTTTATGCTTTGAACAGTTTGTGCTAGAAACCTCCAAATAGCTCAGAAGAACAGTAATCCTTTTTAAAAAGCTTATTTTCTTCCAGATCAATTAATGTTGACACTCCTACAGTAAAATTAACAACATTCAGTGTCATACTGGCCTTTCAGAACATTCCCGAGTACTGCATATGCAAGATGGCCTCAGGCTGGAGCACGAATGTTGTCTTCTCAGCTGCTGCCCCAGCCTGGTGTCTCCAGCAGGCTCTATCTGGTCAGTGCATCCCTGAGAGGGCACCTACTGCCATAGCTACCACCACCCCTTGCAGCTAAGCCAATTTAGTCTTTAATACACACGCTGCTTGTCCACTCCATGAACACTGCCATAACACAACGCAGGCCTATGGACGGGGTCCTGCCTAGCTCTGCTACCTGCCAGCATCTCTTCAAGCAAGGTGAGGGGAATGGAGAAAGAAATCGGAACCAGGAGGGATCCAGATCTCTGAGAGGTCAGCCTTCCTCATCTGCCTCCCTAGGCCCATCAAGGGCCGCACCTGAAAAGCCAACCACCGCTGACCTCTAGGTGCTTGTCCCAGCAGACCTGTTTGCTCACATGGGGCAGAACATCCCTTCTCTCCCCTTCCTCAGGCTCTTGGCTCCAGCACTGTCTCCTGAGAAGGTGCTCTCACAACTCAGCAATATGACACGGCTCACAGAGCATGAGGGGTACTGGCTGGCTGATTGGACACGGCTGGCCCAGGTCACCTTCAAAGGCTGCTCAGAAGGTGTGGGGCTCACCTGCTGGTGGGCAGAACAGAGCAAAACACACATGCAGAGTAAAGCTCAAGGGAAAACGTGAGCTGGCAGCATGCTCAGGCAGGGGTAGGCAGCGTGGTATGCTGAGACTGGCTCAGCACATCCCAAGCGCACACACAGTTGCTAAGTGAGTCTGGGTAGTCTGACAAACCCACATTCAGCACTCATCCAGCAACTGTGGAGCAGCAGCCTCCAGCTTGATCACATGTTGTTTCTCTAAGGTGGGAGGGCTTCAGGATGCAAGTGTTCTATCTCTTCTGGTCCTTAAAGCAGCTTTGTCACTCATGTTCACATGGGAGGAGCAGGAGCAGCAGGATCAATCATGCACCATTTGGGTTACCATGTGGAAATACCAATTAAGATTGCTTTTGATGATCACCATGGCACAGGCCCAGCAGCACGGCCTGCCCAGTGGGAGAGGTGGGCTCCATATCCATGCCACACAGCTTTTGAAGCAGCATGTTGGGTACCCCTGGTTCTAGGACGCTTTGTGGTAGTAGTAAGACGCGATGCAGCCTGTACCACCGTGGTCTCATGGCAGACTTTCTAGAAGGCACTATGTTGGTAGGGTTAGACTTGGGTACTAGAGCAACCTCGGATACTACGTCATCCAGATAGCTGAGAAAGTACCTCAAGTGCAGTAATGTCACTGGAAGGCGCTCCTGACTTCTTCATCTCCTTCTGTTGGCTGTTTTAATAATATCCCCCGGGGATCATGAGAGCATAGATGTTGCTGTATTGCAACTTCTGTTGGCAGGAAGGGGTGGCAGATAGGTTGTCAAATGGTGTAATCAGAAGCGTTTCCTTGGTGGCCAGCTAGGGGGAAAGCTGGTGAGTAAGACAATCTGAGGTTGCCCTTTATTGCTTTTATTGTGTCCACCTGGTCTAGGAAAACACTGAAAGAGAATGAGCTGCCTCTGTCCCCAGTCACCTACTGCTGTCCTATAGCTTTGTGGATCACACACCACCAGCTGCTCCATTCATCCAGTTTTTTCCACCCATCTCCATGGAGAGATACCAGATGCTCTGCTCCACTCCAACCTCTTTCTCTGTTTAACCTGCTTATCTACTGAGAGGCTCTCTTTATACATGCAGTATTCACCAGGGGAAGAGGGACGAGCTTGTGTTCCAAGTACCATTTTACTAGTCTCTCTTGGCAACCTTGTCCTTGTTTTTGCTCACTCAGTTGCTCCCTTTAGCACACTTTGTATGTACTATTAAATACTTACTATTCATACGGTGCCTTATCTTTCGGACAGAGAGCAGACACAAAGGGCTTTTACAAGACTGCAGCACAAAATTAGAGTCTGCTCTTCCACTACACATGGCATAATTCAACATGCTATGCTACATGCAAGTTCTTCTACACTGTGTAGAGCATATGGTTACAAAATCCTGGTTCTGCTCATCATCATCACTGAGAGACACTGTACAATCCAGCAAGTCACTTAATCCTCTACATTTGAGTTTCCCTTCACATAAGGACAAGAAATTATTCAATATCTTATTAAAAAAATAAAGAAATAAAACCCCACATGAGATCTTTGGATGAAGTGCTCTATTTGTATACCTTAAAATCTTCAGTAAGGAAATTCCCACATGTAAGAAAATGACAATATTATTAAACGTAATCTGGTAGGGGCCTTATAATTCTACAAAGTATGCCTTTCTAAACAGCTCTGTGGTGACAATGATGGGGTTTGGAAAATCTTACTGATTGGAAAATGTGGTGATCCAAGCAATATGCAATATTTAATGATAGATTTTTCAGAGAGCACAATAAGAAACACCCCCTCAGTATTTTTGAAGTTATGCCTTCATATCACTAACAAATATGCTAGATATCATAAAAATAACAGGGCAATAACAAATTTAGACAAACTGTCATAAATTTCTGAAATATATTACAAACCAGAAGCCACAAGTTTTTTGAACTCCCTTCATGGCCGCATCTGTTTTACAGGATGTTTTGGGTGTGAATGATGAAGGTCATTTATGAACTGTCCTGATTGTCAAAAGCAAATTACATTTTTGAATGTTACTGACAAAGAACATCATAATGCTTTTATGTTAAAGGATAGAACTGTTCCCAAATGACATCCCAAATAAAAGCTTTTCATTATTGCTTCTTCCACTTACTCCAATGAATTTGTCATTGGACTAACTGCCAATCTCCTCTTTCGGAAAGGGTACAGGATAATCACTGAAAGCATGTAAGCCACTGAACTACCCGATACAACTTTTACTCCTACAAGACTTGCCGCTTGAGCAATTTGAAAAATGCAGGCAAGGGAAATCAAAGGCTAATAATATGTTTCTAGACCATACCAAAGTTCTAATAGCAAAGCCAATATCCATTGGTTAGAGCTAACGCTATTTTCTTCCTCTACTACTGCTTTGTATCTTAACGTGAGCAAAGGTTACAGCATCCTCATATTTCATCTCTAGCCTAAGCCGTCTGATCAAGTATGTGATGGAAGTCAACAGTAATTTTGTTTTCGTTAATCAAGATAATAACTGGCCATAAATAACATCTTTTCTGTAACTGTGAAGTAACAGTGAAACCTTGGAAAACAATTAAGAAATTGCCCATCCCCTTACTTAAAGTAAGACTGTAACGTGCCTCACTTCTGCAACAGTGCAAAGAATGCTGGAGTTTACATGATTTATTCAAACTTTGTACAAAAAACAGGCATCAACCTTGAAGATTGGAGAGACAGATTTATCTATTCTGGTCAACCTGGGTATACTATTAGCTCTTTTTAAAGATCAATGTTCTGAGGTTTTTGTGGGGGTTTTGTGTGGGTTTTGGGTTTTGGTTTTTTAAGAATAAAGGAAAAAAAGATTTCCAAAAGGGGAACATAATTCTGCATTTTCACAGAAAGACAATGCTTATGTCAGTTTACAAAGTAAATCATCCAATGCATTACAAAATTATTTTGGCAGAAATTTTCTTGGATGCTCTGATGTCAGCTGTGTAAATGAATCATAAAATAATTTTGTTGTGTGGTATATTTATTACACAGCATATGGGAGAAATGACCAAGCGTGAAGTTCATCAGAATGGCGGAAGCACAACCTCTGAAATTTTAAGATGAAGGCATAGTACCTTTAGATGAATTGCAAGAAAAGGCCGGGTTGGGCTGGCTGCATGGTTCCTGGGGACACATGCTGGGGACCTGGTGTAGATGTGGTTTGCCAAAGTCACAAAGACTTGGAACAAGGCATATGTTGAGCGTTTCCCTTTCTGCATTAGGAAAAGACCCCAGAAGATGGTGACAAAAAGAAGAAACACCTAACTATATGGTAACAAAAGCACATAGTATTCAAGTCTCAAATATTATTTTAATTGGGTGTCAGGTTTTCATATTCATAACGCTGTACTAATTAAAAATGGATTTAGCAGACTTAGCTCCTGATAAAAATCTGGTGAAAACATTATGCAGTCTCACAGTGGCATAGAGAGACAACGGATTTGGACCTGTGGTTAATTAAGATCACTTCATGTCCAGCTGCACAGTTGTTTGTGGATAGCGCTATTCCCGCTCCAAGTCCTATATGGACAGCATTTTGGGATACTGAGTATACTCAGAATAGCCTACCACTGTATGCTCCTGCTTCAGCTGAGGTAGATATTACTGAACTCAGTATATATATAAGTGCCCTTACACAAGATACGGAAGTTCACACCCCATTTTGGCATGTAATAGGTAGAAAGAGAAAATGAATGGGAATGAAAAAAAAGTGATAGCAAGAGGGAGAATACTGACAGCGTTTTGAAGTGGAAATTTAGAAAAATTACTCTAAAAACACGTAGTACATTCATTTGCATAGGGCTTTAATATTTTACGTCAGTGTCAGGTATAACATTTCTCTTTGAAAATCTGAATCCAAACAGGTGTTTGACACGATAATGCGCTTCCTTTTGAGGAAGGAATCATACACAGTTTGAGGAAAAAACCAGTTGCCTGCTGCAAAATTAATACCAAATAAAGAGGGGCTGATTCATGATCCTACTCTCAAAGTATTTCAGTAAGTTCTTATACTGAGCCACAGCCCAACACAACGCCCTCCTTACCACTTGACTTTAGCTGTGGCAATAGTCAGTAGCTACGGTCATAGCAGGTTATTGGCAAGGTGCCCTATCAAGTTTTGTTTGCAGTTGGTTCATTCCCATGATGGTAAATCTTACCACATTTCAAATTCAAAAACTTTCACAAGGCCACACCTAATAGTTACTCCACTTCACGTTCAGCAGTCAAACACTTCAATGTCACACTGGAATGGGCAGCAGCCTGTAAAGCAGGTTGACATCAGACACCACGTTACCTGTGCGACTCTTCTGCAGCAGGCTTGAGACTAAGGAATGTGGTACGCTCCTGGCTGTATCCCCCCAGCAAGATACTTGTTCAAAGGCAACTAGAAGGCTGATTCTCAAGGACGGATACAGGAAAAACATCAGGTGTCTAAACATGTAGGATAGTTTGACACAAATACTGTGGGCACCTCCCAGTGTTCATAAATCAAGCTCAGAAACTGCTTTGTTCCACACAAAACCTTAACAGCATTTGTCACATTTAAGGTGAGCTACTTGTTTTATGCCCATCATGGTGCATACCAAATAGAGTCCTTGGAGGAGCTGTGGAGACCCGGCTCAGGTACGCAAAGAGGAAAAGGACCTCCTTCATCTCGCTGTCCAAGAGCTCACAGGACAATAAAGGTTTCAACATTTAAGCAAGAAAACAGAGGATCTGTAAGTAGGGTTTGGTCTGGAACAGGGATCACAAAGTCTCTACACAACATTAGGAGTAACCTCCAGAATTTTATTCCTTTTTTTATAGGGGACAGTTATTTCAGCTTTCATTGGACAGCTGAAGAAAGGACCAATCCGATCACTTAGATTAGAGTTTGATTGCTCAAGGATGTAGGTTTGCCATTGTAACTCAGCTTTCGTACTGCACAGCTGTCTACATTCTCTCTCCTTCATGGAGTGCCTTGAACGGGTTGAGTGTTTGGATTTGCAGCCCTATGAGTTCGGCTTATAGTGACCTCGGAGAAGACCAGAAGATCAAAGCTGTTATGCCAGGAAATCACACCCTTTTAGTAAGAGTTTGTCCTAGAGTCAGCTGCTTCCCAGACCACAGACACCAGAAATCATATTTAGAGTTGAAAAAAAATAATCTAGGAGGGTATTAGGTCACTGTTCTGTCTTTTGCTTGGTCAGTAATGCTTCACCGTGTATGAAGCACCAGGGTATATCAGAAAAATACAATCACCAGGGCATAGAGGTTACCAAGGCATTGACATAGTTAGTGCAGTTATAATACGATAGAACATGGTGCATACAGGCAAAAAAGCCTGGGCAACAGCATTTGTATATTAGAAAAAGTGCATAATATTTGAATTACTTGAGAGATTCAGCAATAGGCCAGTCATTATACATATATATACACATGTACACAGACAGAGATGACAGGCACCAATAAAAAATATATTTTATTTTTTAAATTAGAAATACAGAGAGATTTTGAAACTCTGGCTGCTCAGTCATGGTAAGCAGTAGAAGATAGACTTCAAGCTTTGGAGAAAGGGTAGGAACTCTGAATTCCCATGGAACATCCCCTTTCTCTTTGCCAGCACGGTCCAAAAGTGGACTAAGGCACCTCAGTACACTTAACTGTGAGCAGGTGGTAGTGCGCCATACGCATATTGAAAATGAGAATAACACACTACACAGACAGGCCTCCCTTGTGAATCCGTATTACACTTCTATTTATCTAAGTCAACGCAATAGTAAGAAAAAATATGAGTTTAAACTAAGGACTGATCCTTCCTACTCTAAAAATACTTGTGTGCATTTCACTGTTTTCACAATGAAGACCAGATCCCCAGACTGCATAAGAGCAGTTACACTGTCTTTTGGATTATCGTCTTCTGTCCCTGGTGGTGGGCCAACATTTAGAATTTCCCCAGTTCCTAGGAAATTAATTTTCTATTTTAAAAAGGCTTAGGGGAGCTATTCTGGGGGATCCTCATTCACACTAAGTAACCTTTATCTATATTAAAGTTATTTCTAAGCTTTAGTCTATGTGGGTGGAGGAGGGTAAAAATCAAAGCAATGCATTTTCTTCTGTTGGGATAAACAAGCTGATGTGGGTGGTTGTGCATGTTAAAAATGAGAGAAAACCCTTTTCTAATGTTAACTTTCTATTACTCATCTGAACATAGCTTCACAAAAGCCAAATGTGCCTTTTTTTTTTTTTTTAAGGATTAAAATAGTCTGAAAACAAATTTTAATTTAATTCACCATCAACCTTGTTAACTGTATTTTTCATCTACTCGGAATAGCTTTACCATATATGGAAAGACTTTATGAACACTGTACAGATTTTGAAAAGGTCACAATTTTTTTCTTTTATATTTAAGGCTATTTTAAGGGTCATTGAGAAAAAAACCCTTTCAAAAACAATTCAAACAGGTCTACTCAAAGCGTGATAAAACAAACAAAAGACCAATCCTGCTTCTGGATTAATGAATGAAGTGCTTAACTTCAGTTTCAGGATGACCAGAACTTGTTCCATTTACCACATCTTTTTTCCAAGTACTGACATATAATTGGAATGTCTTTCATTGACATAACATTGACATAGTTTTCCATACTTAGAAAACACATTCGGAAATAGCTCAAATTCTGATTTTATAAATTCAGTCTGTACAAATTTAATTTCTAATTCAGTGATCAGAACACAAATGATAGTTAAGTATTTAGTGACCAACGTGGGAAAACCTATAAATCTATGATAGCACAGAACAGGAAATATTCTCTTACTGAAGATACTCCAAGGCAGTTATGGTTTTAGTATCAGCTTCATAAAAGAATCGTATTCTTCCATTTTAAGATGAATTGTAATTCAAAATTCACCCTTACCAGCTCTTCCATCAATTTATTTTATTAACAGTTATTAATACCTATTGATCACTAGGTTACTTTTAATGGGATTTACTAGTGAAGGACCTATCAGAATTTCAACAACTTAATATTCCTTCGGGGAAATACACATCTTGTTTCGTATGGCATACTAAGTTATTTCTTTATAACAATTGTACAGACATCATACTACAGCATCTAAACGTATGAAAAATTGCTCATTATTCATAGCAGGAGAAGGGATCTCAAACAAGTGATGAATTCATCAAATCAGTTTAGAAGGGATTAGTCATTTAAGAGCATTTTAAAGAAGCATTTTGCTACTTACCCACATAGATTAATCCAAATTACAGCTAAAATTTACATGAAAATGTATCATGTACTGAATACAAGCAACAGAACAGTTTTGTTGTCTGTATTGGGTTTACGTGGCAAGGATTTGGTAGCAGTGGGGCTGCAGGGGTGGCTTCCGTAAGAAGGCACAAGAAGCTGTCCCCATGTTGGACAGAGCCAGTTCTAGTTGGCTCCAAGACAGACCTGCTGCTGGCAAAAGCGGAGGCAATCAGCGATGTTAGTAGCACCTCTGTGATAACACATCTAAGAAAGGGTAAAAAACACTGCACAACAGCAGCTGAGAGAGAGAAGTGAGAATATGTGAGAGAAACAACTATGCAGACACCAAGGTCAGTGAAGAAGGAATGGGAGGAGGTGCTCCAAGCGCTGGAGCAGAGATTCCCCTGCAGCCCGTGGTGACGACCATGGTGAAGACAATGGTGATGCAAGTTGTCCCCCTACAGCTCATGGAGGCCCACGGTGGAGCAGGTATCCACCCTGCAGCCCACTGAGGGGAGCCCATGCAGGAGCAGGTCTTCTGGCAGGACCTGTGGCCCCGCGGGGGACCCACGCTAGAGCAGTCTGTTCCTGAAGGACTGCACCCTGTGGAAAGGACCCATGCTGGAGCAGTTCTTGAAGAACTGCTGCCCGTAGGAAGGACCCATGTTGGAGAAGTTTGTGAAGGACTGTCTCCTGTGAGAGGGACCCCACGCTGGAGCATGGGAAGAATGTGAGGAGAAAGGAGCAGCAGAGACCAAGCATTATGAACTGACCTCAACCCCCATTCCCTAACTCCCTGCACTGCTTAGGGGGAGGAGGTAGAAGAGTTGGGAGTGAATCTGAGCCTGGGAAGAAGGGAGGGGTGGGGGGAAGGTGTTTTTTAGATTTGTTCTTGTCATTATCCTACTCTAATGAATTGGTAATAAACTGAATTAATTTCCCTAAGTCAAGTTTGTTTTGCCTGTGATGGTAATTGGTAAGTGATCTCCTTGTCCTCATCTCAACCCACCAGCTTTTGATCTTATTTTTCTCCCCCTGTCCTGTTGAGAAGGGGGAGCAATAGAGCGGCTTGGTGGGCACCGGGCAACCAGCAAAGGTCAACCCACCACACTGTTAGAACTTCTTAGTTAATTATGTCTTCTGTTGTACATATACATCCCCACTGTGTAAACTATTTGTCTGTAGCCAGATCTTCCTCTCTATAAGCATAGGACCCTAAGGCTCAAGGCCATATAGGTTTCAATAGAACTGAAATAACTTCAGAGTTTAAAAGTTTTGGAAACTAAACTTTAAGATGATGTTTCTGAAAGGTAATAGAGTTACTGTGGCCTGAACACTTACAATCACTGTAGAAATATGAATGTTAAATGCTTGCAGTTGGTCAAATCCTCTCCAACTCTGGGTATTAAGGCTTTACCTGAAGGGGTCCAACAAGCTGCAGGAGAGGAGAAGGAAGAAATCCAAGGGCACATCCTCCTCAGAGCATGGGGTTTCAACTCATTGACAGTCACAACACTTAAATTATCCATAGCAGACGTGCAAACCTAACAACAAGCAAAATGCCTCAGAGCATTTTCAGTCCAGGGTGTAAAGACTATTAGCACAAAAATCTGTGAGCTAGATAAGCAGTTATCTGTTAGAGACAGACAAAAGTTAAGTAAGTTGTCCAAGGCCAGAGAGAAGATGCAAAAAAGCAATATGGAATCTACCAATGAGGAAACAGAATAAAATAAATTTTGCTTAGATTGGCATGGCGAAACAGGGAATATAAGAACATTCAACTACTTAAACAGCTTTTAAAAGGCAGCATGGGAAAAAAAAAAAAAGAGTTGAGTACTTAAGTGTTTGTTTACACTTGGAAGGTTTTTTGGAAAATGACAACTTTGCCTCCTGGCCAGCTAATATGGCATAACTCCCAAGCCACAGACCCATCCATACATCTCAGTCATATCCAGTGTCCTGGGTTTTCAGTGCTGTAAGACACATGCCAGTCAAGCATCAAACCCCTCTTCCCACAGGATTTGTGGAATTATTCTGGTGAGTACAAAACCTGGAGAAAGAAGCAGGCTCTCAGTTTGACCATTTGTGCTGGTTTTGCCTAGGGTAGAGTTAATTTTCTTCACAGCAGCTAGTATGGGGCTATGGTTTGGATTTGTGCTGGAAACAGCGTTGATAACACAGGGATGTTTTCATTACTGCTGAGCAGTGCTTGCACAGAGTCAAGGCCTTTTCTGCTCCTCACCCCACCCCACCAGCGAGTAGGCTGGGGGGGCACAAGAAGTTGGGAGGGGACACAGCTGGGACAGCTGACCCCAACTGACCAGAGGGATATTCCACACCGTATGACGTCATGCTCAGCATATAAAGCTGGGGAAGAAGAAGGAAGGGGGAGATGTTCGGAGTGATGGCGTTTGTCTTCTCAAGTAATTTTTATGCATGATGGAGCCCTGCTTTCCTGGAGATGGCTGAACACCTGCCTGCTGATAGGAAGGAGTGAATGAATTCCTTGTTTTGCTTTGGTTTTGCAACTGTCTTTCTCTCAAGCCACGAGTTTTCTCACTTTTACTCTTCTGATTCTCTCCCCCTTCCCACCAAGGGGAGAGTGAGCGAGCGGCTGTGTGGTGCTTAGTACGACAGCATTCTGAAATCCATCATCAAATGGGTCAATATTCTAAAATTAAAACCTTTCACTCTTCTCATTTTAAGAAAGCTTTGTTAAAAATCTTCCAGCAATTCAGTCTTCCATAACAGAAAGAATTCTGGGATACCATTTCGAACCTATATCATGAAAAAGAATTAGAATACTTGTCATGCGGAAAGGCAGAATACAAGGCCATGGATTGCTTCTCTGAAAACAACCTGCTGCCAAGCCCCCCGAGATTTAAAATCAAGGCTTGAAGCACTCCTAGCTGAAATGTTTGATCTGAGAGAGGTTCTCTCTCTAGTTAGAGCTTACAGTATAAGAAGAAGAAAGGTGAAGCTAATGCTGAAGAGGAAAGCACAATTATATTTTAAAATTGCTTTTAGAAAGAGGTGGTGGGAGCCCTGTCCACTGGCATAGTTGGAATGGCATAGAATAAGCACACCACTACATGCACAAAAGCAAGCAATCTTACACCGGCAGGGAGACAGACTACTCTGTTGCAATCACTGCTCTCTCAAGAAATATGTTCTGACTAGGAGCTTTGGCTTTAAATCACTAAATCATGCTTGCTTTGTAAAAATGCAGTGTTCCTTGCAATTTCTTTCAGTCTTACAAAATCCCAAATAACATATCTACATCCTACTGCATTCCTTCTTTTATTCCAGGACACAAATTTCAGCTTCTGGAAAAGCTACTTGCGCTTTCTATCATGATACTCCAAAGCATTCAGAATTAGTCATTCAATCTCTATCCAGGCTAAAATGGCTTACTAGAGAAATCTCAGCTTAATAAATTATGTATAAGAATTCTCTCTTTTATGTAGCGTGTGTGATCATTTGAGCTATAACATCATTTATGGCTGCAGCAGAATGAACTGAGCAAATACACTGTGGTACAACCCAGTGTAAGTTAATATTGGTCACAAAGCTCATACACATGGAAAGAAGCAACTGCCAAAACCAGAACGCTTGCAAGTGCTGCCAAAGGCCTTTCACATTCCTAAAGAAGGTGCCAGCAAACTTGCACCTCAACACGAGCAAAAGACAATGACAAGTAGCTGTCATGCAAGCTTCTCTCTTCTTACGCTTCTACTAACCCGGAGCTATGAAGTCCAGGCTGGAAAGCCAGAAGTGTTTAAATATTTGTTGGGGAAACACAGACCTCCGTCCAGCTTGTGAATCCTGCTGCCCTCCAAACCTGCAATATTTCTCTTTCGTCTAGCACACCCTCCATAAGGGTGACTTTGTCACTTGACCATCCCACATACCCCCAGCAACTACACTCTGGTTCCTCTCCGAGATTCCAAAAACAGAGAGAAACATCAAGTTAACCTGCTTTAATTTCACAACATTGCTACAGCAGGAAGTGCTCTGAGAAATCCTGCCAGCTTCCTTTCAGGTGCAAAGCCCTTGAGTCTGACATACAGCCACCTGCAGCCACAGACTGCAGTTCCAGTTTCTTAAGATGTTGGAGAGAGAGATGTAGCAGCAGATGATTCTCCCCCTGCTTCCAGTTAGATGAAATGTCAACGACTGGCAGAAGAAAGAGTTAATTAAAGGTCTCCTTTCTCTTTCCTTTTAGGAAAAATAAAAAGTTTTCTAAGTCTGAGCTCCAGCCGGAGGTAACTAGACAGCTAATAACTTCAGGAGGGATTTTAGTTGCTTGAGGAAACCGCTTGGGGAGTCACCTGGCAGTGAGCTGACAGTTTTAGAAAAGAGGATATTTCACCAGTGGTTGTCAAGAAAGTGAGTGAAAGTTTCACAGCACAGACACAGACAGCCACGGCATGCCAGGGACACAGCACTGGAAGAGTCTCCCTCAGCCACAAAGTCCTCAGATGTCATGGGCAGTAACATTTCATTACTGCAGCCCCGTTCTAGGGAGGGCAGAAAGGGGACACACAGACAGAAGCGTCATGCCCTCCCAGCTCAGCTGAAAGCACATTCAAGACCGGTAGGAAGAGCAGCACAAGGAATGGAGGGAAGATGCTTTTTACTTTGCCTAAATCCAGCTCTAGAGTTAGCTAAGGTCAAGACCACTTGGTTTTGGTACCTTACAATGTGCCTGCATGTCTCCTTATTTCTGTCACAGTCATTAGCAGGAGGATCCAGACCCCAGTAAGTGTGGGGGACATCTGTAAGGTCAGCCCTGCTCCCTGGCACCGAGGGGTCTGGGACAGGGAGTCCCATCTCCATGAGGGAAGGGATCACTGGAGGAGACCCAGCAGCCAAGGAATATGTGAACATAGTGAAGGAGTGGACCAATGCGAACTCACTTAAGCTGAGTGAAACTTGGCTAGAAAGCACCTTGCACTATGCAGGGAGACTCAGTACCATGGCCAAGTGAAGACATATGCACCCTGGAAATGGGGACACCTCAGAGGAATAACCAAGTCTAAAAACATACACGAGATCCTTCAGGCAAAAAAATCCCCAAAGCTGCTTTTTCATGTATTTAGAATCTGTATGAATATATTTGGGATGAATATACAGTATCTACACTTCAACTAGTTGAACACTTTTGGAGCCAGAGATGAAACTGTTTATTGAAATGAAAAGTGTAATTCTGGTATTTATATTCCAAAGGATATGCAATACATCACAAACATAACTCACAGAAGGTACCGGTTCATCTGAATTCTACAAAATTCCATTTGCAGAAATAGACCAGGAGAAGTGTTAGAAGCGACAGGCTGGGGAGCTATTTCTATAAAAGATTCACAGATATTTAAACCAGATTAAATTCTAAACTCTAAAAAGTTGCCTTTTAATGTGCATTATCTGCAATCTCTAAAGTAGTGTACCTTCTATGCATTTCCAAAAGCATATATTATTTACATTACTTAACTTTTGCATTCTGATTGCAATCAGACTTCTTTCAATAAAGTAAATAAAATTAACAGTCTGTTAACCCAGAACCATCAAACTCTCACTTCCATTATCAATCAACGCCACTTTTCTGCTGACTGCAACTCAATTAAAATCCAATTATTTGAATAACTGGATGGAAATTGCTATCATAAAATGTACCTTTTTATTAGGAACATTTTGTGTAGAAAATTGACAGCACAGGAATTACGATACTGTGGTTAAAAAGTGTTTTGTCACCTGGGCTGGGAAAAGCTACGCCGATGAACATGGAGGGAAAGAGTGTCACTTCTGGAGTAGGCATTTGATTCTAAAATTGGGACTTTTGGCTCAGAGCAGATCCAAAATGATGCGACTCTGCTAGCGTTACTGTGAGCTTTAAGTGAGTTGGTCCTTCTATGCCTCCAAGTTTGTTATTTCTACTGATGTTAAAAAAAAAAAAGTAGTTATATATTCTTAGAATATCTTACCACATTACCCACAGTGTTATTTTAAAATATGCCAGTCAGTGATACCGATGCTTTAGGTGATCTCAATACCAAATTCTTTAACTTCTTTTATTTCTTACATTAATTACACCAGGTAAGAAGCTGGTTTTTAAACTTAGTTTTTAACAGGACATCTCTTAATCTTCTTGCAGCTGTATATCTTCTCCTTGTCCTGCAGGAACTCAATGCCATGTGAAAAAAATGTCCTATGAGGAAATCCTCAAGTATAAATTTGCTTCTTAGTTTTTAATTAAATCAATTTTCTACCAGAGCTTTGATTTATTTGACCAAAGTGTGGATAGCACATTCTTCTTTGCCCAATACTGAAAAGCTGAATTCTTTGACATTGATAACATATGCAGACAGAAAACATCATCACACTATTTTAATTTCAGTATGCCAACTATAGGTATAAAAAATTTTTTTTAAAAAAAATTGATACTCTAGGCTTAAAGTCTAATTTTACAAAACAGACTTCAAAGATGAAAAGGTTTCTATTTTTTCAGGTGTATTTATCTAGGACTTACTTGGCACCTGGAAGTTACCATGGAGAACTGTTTTTAGGAACAAAAAAAATCTCCTATCAAACATATTTGTTTAGCTGATCTCAAGTATCTTTATATCATAATATTTTAAAGCAAGTATAGGTGCTCCAATATATTTATTTTCAATGTAATATTATTGTCTTCTACATCGCATCATAAAATCATATCAACTGAATTATACCTACTACAGTTTTAATAAATTTCTACAGAGGTGGTTCACTGAAGATTACACAGGGAATTTAAAATGGGATATTAGGTTATGATGATTCACGTTTGACAAAATAACTTGAACTGGCACGCAGGAAGAAATGAAAAAAAGCCAAAAAGTCAAGGATAAGAAAATGGAAACATTACAAATAAGCAAAGTAATTCCAAAATGTGATCGATACTAAAAGAAACAACTCTTGATAGAATCAGTCATGTTCACATTACTTTTCCATTGTGATTTCTGTTGTTGACTTTTGTTCCATATATTAGATTTCATACCTTTCCTTCCACTTGCCTTGTAACTTCAGGCAACAGCCCTAACATCTTTTTAGCTGCTTTACAAACTAAAGTTGCAGAAAGTAGTGAACACTGTTTATCACAAGTGCATGACACTTCGCAAATATGCTGGAATTTGTCCACTTCATAGAAACGTAAAATACTTTCACATATATACAGTCCAGCTCCCTATAAAACTAGCACTGAAATAAATACTTATGGCCTTTTGACTCTACATGCTAGCAGTCTCTTAAGCAAGCTCTGAAAAACCTTCTTATAAGAGAGGCTATGAAGAATGCCAGATTTCAAGCAATTCGTTTTTTTCATACAGACAGTCCTTAAAAGTGATCATTTATATGGTGTATGTTAAAAATCAAAGCTACTTACCCTTTTTCTCAAGTTGTAGGTCAAAATGAGATTTCTGGAGAAGGAGTGTGAAAAGGCTGTATAGAACTCCAGCACTTTCTGCAAGGCATCTCTCTTAATCACATGAAGATCACAGTAAGTCAAAGCCCTTACATTAGCACAGGACTGGGCGAGGGTAGACTCCTTCCAGAACACATCACCAAAAACATCTCCTTTGCCTAGAGAAAAGCAGCGGCATTGCTTTCAGTAACAGTACTATTTCTACCAAAAATATAAAAGAACATATATCTCATTTATGCAGTCAAGGTTCTTCTATTTTATGTGGTCAGAAAAAAATTCTGTCTGGGAAAAAAAAAAATCTTTGAAATATTCCATTGATAACCTTTTCCACTATCTTTTTGTTAATTACAACAGCCCAGCAAAATTTCATAAGAATAAATCACAATCAAAAAGCGTTTCATATGACAAGTCCCCTTTAAATATCAGTAAAAGTTTTCCTCTAAAAAAAAAAAAAATCAAGAAAAGCGTTTCATTCTTGTTCACGTTCTCTTCTGATCCTTTTCAAAGAGATTAATTAAGAGGAAATGCTTTTTCCCTTGCTTCTTTTAACTGGCACACAAAGGATTTGTTTTATATCTATGTTGTTGAGTTTTCTTAATCTGGCTAACAATTTTACCCACTATGGTGTCAATAAAACCATCTTGTATAATACGTCAGTGCAGTTACAGGCTGTAACGAAACACTATTACATATCAGTATTAAAGTAAGTTTGCCCTAGTTCGCTAGATCATCATCTTTACAACAGTATAAAAGAGCAGATCTCACAACTCTGGCGGCTCTAATGCTTTTCAGCTGGTAAAAGTCGCAACAAAATCTTTCAGTAGTTGTGCATGTGTGCCCCATATAATACAGCAGAGGTTTAAGGTAACAATGTAGTCCAAAACAAGAAGAGTATAGGTTAGTTATCACCAAGATAATACTGACAAGGCAAGAATATTTAGCTGTTACACATCGGAAGAAAGAAAACATCATCGTTTCCTTACAACCTTCCCATGTGCCTGTCTCTATGAGCTTGGGGCAGCCAGTGAAACCCCTACTGAGGAACACTGCAACGAGGGCATTTGCACCAGTCTGGGCACTACAACGCAGGGCAAGAATACCAAAATCTGCCTGAGGAGCAGCCCCCAGTCAGGATTTCACCGGTTATACCCCAGCTCAGGCTGGGCACAAAAGGGAGCGTTCAGGAGAAAGTTACAAGCTCCTTCACAGAGTAACAGTCTTTTTTTTTTCCGTTTTCTGACATATAATGCTAACAAGATAAGAATATTCAGTTGCTACCTTGATAATGAAAAACTACACTGTTCTTATTTTGAACAGTATTTTCCTCTGAAACCTCTGCTGTGGTATATCACCACTGCACATCACTTTTAAGACAAACAACAAAGAAATACATTCACAATGTCTATCAAGTTGTGGTAGGGATGGACCAGACGGTCCCTTGTCTTATAAGTAATACTTTGCCCGTAGCAATTCTTAAAGCCACAGCATCAAAATATATACTAGTTTATTGACTCCACCCGGGCCCTCTTAGATTTCATTCCCTAGTCACGTATGAAAGTCTATATGAAAGTCAAGAGAACTACCATGAGTAAAGAGGTCAAGAAAACTTCTAAATTAAACCCAGAACTCCCATCTCAGCCCTTCAGCTGTACTTCCACCATTACGTAATCCCTTCCATTAGATGATAAGCGTTTTCTCTTTGAGGAGAAGCTATCAGCCTGATGGTAAGCTATGCTGTAGTGCAACAAGCTGCGGTTCACACTGGTTCTTCCACTTCACCATGGAAGACTGGTGCTCCCAGTCTTCCACAAAAGCCCTATGCAGTCCACCTGCCAGAGACCAGTTTAGTCCCTGAACACTTCGGAGGAGCATTGACTATATTTCCATTTTAAATGCATACATACACTGAAACCACCTGTTCCATAAGCACATTTTTTCCCCACAAAGTTAGGCAAAGGCACCACAATGATACCCTTTCTTCCACCTCTAGGCTCTTTACATAGGACAGTGCCAACATCCAGAAATACTACAAAGGCTGCATATCAGTAAGCATGGTGGTAGTCCAATAGCCCGGTGCAGTAAGCAACTTTTCATTTTAATGGCAGACTTTTCACATTTTCAATTATTTAAACATATGCTTTTTCAGTAGATACATTAAAAATGGCCTAAGAAAAAAGCTTCCATGCGCTTAAAATAGATCATCATCTACAAGGCTTTTAGACAGACAAACACACAATATATTCAAAATTGAAGTGAAACAATTTTTATGCACCATAAAAACTGATACGCTTCACTGGGTAAAAATGGATTGTTTGCCTTTGGAATAAATATGCTTTTACTCGCAATCTTCCAGGCAATTAGCTAAACAACTGTTTTAATTAACGCTCTGGAATCTGTCAAGTATTGAAATGTGCCATCACTGATGAGCAACAGTTAGAGCTGGTAGTCCAAGCATAAGGGAGAGGAATTCTAGCTTGTTTCTAAGCGTATTTCTTAACATCTCCAGACAAGTTTCCTTACCTTAAAATGACAATAATTGTTTTACTGCCCCACAGTAACGTGAAGAATAATTAGTACAATGCAAGTACAAACAGCATGGTGCCGCTTTGCCCACATATGAAGTGACATACAGCAGAAGTTAGTTACATCTTACTCTTTTTAAAATTTAATTCTGCTTTTCACATAACACAGAAAGACACAACTGTGTCCTTCACCTGTGGCAGCAACCCCAGCTTCCCCTTGCTACTTGTAACTCCCGAAACACTCCCCGTCCTGCAGTTTCCTGCCACCCCAGGGAGCTGCTTCCCTTTGGTGGCAAGAGCAGCACATGAAGGAGCTACATCTGCTGCATTAGAGAACCTGAGTCAAAAACCTCCTTTTACATATAACTCCAGGCTTTATATATTTCACCTTACCTCTGAAGAAAGATTAAAAAGCTAGAGAAATGCAGATGGCTGTTTGTTTGTCAGTACTTTGCATTTTTCATTCCCAGCTTGCTGGATTCCAGACATTTGCCAGGAACACTATCTGTCATCCACTTAAAGTGGATGATCTAAACTTTTACCATCAATCATTGATATTCCCTGCTGGATTTGTGGGCTGAGGACCTTTTCCACCATCAGCTCAATATGCACTAGAAAGCCAAATAGTCTTCTGCCTTTTATGTTTGCTTGTTTGTTTTAATTATAATAACAAGTCCCCAAACCCTGATATATTTAAACACTGAAGAATTATCTTATAAAACCAGCACCTTCTGCTTCCATATTTATTCTTTCCCAACCTTTTCTCCATATCAAATTTGCTATTAATCTTCTAAGTGAAAAGATAATTTCTCTGTTACCACTGCAAATTCAGCCTGAGTCAGGCAAAAGGTCAAGCCACATCCACTCTGTCTCCTGAAAGCAGCACCAGTAATGAAGATCTGACTATTGCAACTTAGCCAAGTGTTTTGCTGATTCTGTTTGAGAAAAGAACCACGCTCGCACATTACAGCTGTATTGCCTTGATGTGCCTACCAGAACAACCCTTAGTTTTTCACTCCTACAAACAGTAGTATTGAAGAGCTCTCAGACAGAAGATATTCCACCCTACTCTGAAAAACTATGGCTCTATGTGGAATATTTTGACTGATAACCTACTTAGTTCACTTTTGCGTTCTGGGTGTCTGGGATTCGTGGTGCAGTTTTGGTGTGATAGCAGCTGGGTGAGAAGACGAGGCCATGGATTCATGTGCTGAAGGTCTTACAAGTCAGTATGGACTTGGATGGGATTCACACGAATCCATGGGTTTTCAGTACATCAGAAAAAATATTCATGTTAGAATCATTTTCAAATCAATAGTAATAGTTGTTACAGCAGCCAACACCAGAATCTAGCTCAGGTCCCTTCCGGATCTGCCTTCATCTGCATGTTTGAACTATAGAAGAATTGTGATCTGACATAGTCTCAGCAGACCCAAAGATAAGCTAGAATGACCAGACACTGCTTGACGATACCTCAGCAGCAATGCAGCACTAAGCATATCTTGGAAATCAGGTGTTAGCAAATACTGTTATCTGTGATGCTGATCCACACTGGCTGCCGCGCCTGCATGATGACTTTCCCAGCACAGCTCCCCGAAGCACCCACACCGGCCTGCGCCCTCAGGATTTGTTCTCCACCTCCAAGCAGTGGGAGACATCAACTGCTGTAAAGGCAAACGCAGATTCTCTGTGTGTCGGTCTCTATTCTAGGGACTGCTCAATTAAAATGCTGCTGAAATTTAAAAACAAACAAAAAACTTGGCCTGATTTTGCTCTTTTTTTTTTTCCTCTCATGAACAGATTTGAACAGAACCAGAGGATCTGAAGTTAGTTCATGTCAGAGGGTCCTACCAACTATATTCAAGCATAATTCCACTAAGGACAGTGTATTTACCCCTAGTGTTCAAAGCCAGTATGACACTTGGGTCAAACCCCCTCTGTGATCACCACGTGTCTATTTGGCTTCAACCGAAAATCTTTCCCTCTCCTCTCTTCTCTCATCTCCTCCTTATCTGAGTAAGGCATGCAATTTAAATTTTCCCCTTTTACAGACAGAAGAAAGATTCAAGGAAAGTAGAGGCACCAGAGCAAAAATAATTTTTCCTCCTGGTGCATTGTTTTAAGGCAATGAATATCTGCCAGCCAGAAAAAAGCAGAACTACCATTTGGCATCAAGGTAAAGTATTCAGTATCCATCCCACAGATAAATTGCACAACTTGACAGCCACTGAATAGCCTGTAGTTTGGTCCTCCAACACAGTACAGCTGGCAGGAGATGATGCATGGAAGTAATTTGCCGCTTTGGATTTTCTTAAGATTTCTCAAGCGCAAACTGAGACATGTAATTAGAAGTGAGTGACCAACTGCACTGCAGAGAATATACTATTTTTCATTAACCAGAGGTTTTAATCACTCTTTTCCTCTAATAAGACCTGAAAGAAAAAAAAGCCAGTGTATCAGTGCCACAGAAACCAAAAGAAGTGTTACAGTGATAATAAACTGAAGTTGCACTTTCAGTCATTTGCCTGGTGCACAACTAGAAACACAGGGTATCTGTTCAAGTTTTAAGACACAGCTTGGCAACATTTTGCAGACAGTTTACCATACAACTGCATCAATTTTCTCTGTTGAAGCATGTTACTGTACAGACAAAATAAAAACATTTATTTTAGAGCAGGGATGAGTAGCAACAACATGAATTAGTTACAGCTAAAATTTCTATTATAATTAATGTGTTTATTTGTCTCTCTGAATAGACCGTGGATTATATTTCACTACTTGACTTACTGTGATGAGAAGACGACTTTTAAAACCTCAACTGGGCCCTACTAGGCTTATTCACAAAAAGCTAGGTGGCTTCACCAGAATCTTAACCATTTATCCTTATTTGCTTTTTAATGGTTACTGTAAAAAAACGTTATAAATATGTGGCCAGTTTGTACAAACTCAGAAGACATGGAAGTTGTCAGCTCAAATAACGAGAGTCACAAATGTATTTGAATTTATTTGCATAGGTTAAGTAATAGGAAAAACACAGCTCAGTCTGTTGTCATTGCATGGACAGCACTAGTTCTCTGATCAAAAAACCCATATGAGAGTCTCAAATTGCAATATCCTCAGAGTTATTCCCCAATGACTTAGAAACCAGCTTCACGTTATGGCTATAGCTTAAAGTTTACATTAAAGCCCAAAAATTTGATTTTTTTTTTTTTATTTCATACAAAAGCATTCAAAGAGTTTCAAATGGTAGATTTTGCCTTCTGAAATATATAAAGTAAATATTTTGAAAACCTCACAAAGTTCATAGCTACAGTATACTTCATTTTATTTAGTATTTCTAGCAACTCCTTGAGGATAAATTTAACAATGTTTCAGAAACATACCTCTGAAAAAATTTAATTTGAAACTTGAAGAAAACAAAGAAAACTAAGCGTTCCATGAAGATTTTTTTTATTTTATTTTTTTTAACCTGGCTTTTCAGTGAAAAAAAATTACTCTTCTTCCTCCAAAATTCTGAAACAGAAACAAAACCCTACCCAAAACAAAAATGAAAATTAATTCAGTGGTTCACCTGCCAGAAATCAGGGCCTTTATAGAAACCCGGGTTCAATTTCTTTGTTAAATTATAATTTCTACCTCTTCACATCTCTGTTTGGAGTACGCAGACAAGCGTGATGGGCAAGCCTTCCTAACACAGCCTAAGATATCAAGGAACATGCTGGAACAGAGAGACTCATCTCTACCACATCTCAATTTCAGCTGCCAGGGCATCACAGATCACTGTTGCCAGCAACCTGCCAGATATTACCATCTTCTAAAGGGGACTTCTTGCACATGTGGTGGTGTCAGACTACTTAAGACCACATTATGCAAAGTTGCATAAATCTGTAACAATAAAACATGAAACCGTAGAAAAATAATCAATTAATTTGAAGTGCCAAGAAGTTCACAACTGAGGCCTCTATTCACAGGGAATACCTCTCTTCCCCAGTTATCCCAGCAAGTTATTCATCAAGTATTTTAAAAATCTATTTCTCTAATACCCTGCACAGTCTTAGACCACCTACAGATATCACTGGACAGGGCCTTTGGTGATTCCTACTTTTAATGCTCTGCCAGAAGTTAGACATAGAACAAGTAACGTCTGGCTGAAGTCTCAAAATAGGCAACTCCTGATGTCAACTGACACTACATTTTCTGGATGTCTGGAGCACAGGAATAAGGAATACTCTCTGTCTAAAAACACCATTTGGAATAAACATATATTTCCTCAACAAAAGTTTCAGTGCTGCTCCTACATCCACCATGAAATTAAAATTTTGTATTAATGTAAACCTCTTTATGCCAATGTCTTAAAAAGTTTAGCCTGATCTCCACTTCTAATTCTTTTGCTAATAGTGTGCTTGGACACGCATTGAGGAAATCAGACTTTTAAATTGCTCCTTCAGTTGATGTTCACTGAATTACTTCATAGAAACATGCAACTGGTCTGACCTGCCTATATATGTCAACCTAAAAAAATCCCCAAAACTTTAAACTATAAATAGAAAAAGTACAATAGAACTACTGATGATAAAGCTGGATTTTAATTTCAGTCATTCCTTTTTCAAAGCACCGCTGGACACGTTATAGTCTTATTCAATAGCACAAACAATGCTGTGACATTAGACCATAGAATCGTTTAGGTTGGAAAAGACCTTTAAGATCATCGAGTCCAGCCGTTAACCTAGCACTGCCAAGTCCACCACTAAACCATGTCCCTAAGCACCACATCTACACGTCTTTTAAATACCTCCAGGGATGGTGACTCCACCACTTCCCTGGGCAGCCTGTCCCAATGCTTTACAACCCTTTCGGCGAAGAAATTTTGCCTAACATCCAATCTAAAGCTCCCCTGGCACAACTTGAGGCCGTTAACTCTCATCCTATCGCTTGTTACTTGGGAGAAGAGACCGACACCCACCTCGCTACAACCTCCTTTCAGGTAGTTGTAGAGAGCGATAAGGTCTCCTCTCAGCCTCCTTTTCTCCAGGCTAAACAACCCCAGTTCCCTCAGCCGCTCCTCATCAGACTTGTTCTCCAGACCCCTCACCAGCCTCGTTGCCCTTCTCTGGACACGCTCCAGCACCTCAACATCCTTCTTGTAGTGAGGGGCCCAAAACTGAACACAGTATTCGAGGTGCGGCCTCACCAGTGCCCAGTACAGGGGGGCGATCACTTCCCTACTCCTGCTGGCCACACTATTTCTGATACAGGCCAGGATGCCATTGGCCTTCTTGGCCACCTGGGCACACTGCCAGCTCGTGTTCAGCCAGCTGTCAACCAACACCCCCAGGTCCTCTTCCACCGGGCAGCTTTCCAGCCACTCTTCCCCAAGCCTGTAGCGTTGCAGGCTTGTAGGGTTGTCATCCAAGTGCAGGACCTGGCACTTGGCCTTGTTGAATGTCATAAAATTAGCCTTGGCCCATCGATCCAGCCTGCCCAGATCCCTCTGCAGAGCCTTCCTACCCTCGAGCAGATCAACACTCCCGCCCAACTTGGAGTCATCTGCAAACTTACTGAGGGTGCACTCGATCCCTCATCCAGATCATTGATAAAGATATTAAAAAGAACCTGCCCCAATACTGAGCCCTGGCGAACACCACTTATGACCCACCACCAACCGGATTTAACTCCATTAACCACAACTCTTCGGGCCCGGACATCCAGACAGTTTTTTTACCCAGCGAGGAGTACACCTGTCCAAGCCATGAGCAGCCAGTTTCTCCAGGAGAATGCTGTGGGAAATGGTGTCAAAGGCTTTACTAAAGTCTAGGTAGACCACATCCACAGCCTTTCCCTCATCCACTAAGCAGGTCACCTTGTCATAGAAGGAGATCAGGTTAGTCAAGCAGGACCTACCCTTCATAAACCCATGGTGACTGGGCATGATCACCTGGTTGTCCTGTACATGCCGTGTGGTGGCACTCAAGATGATCTGCTCCATAACCTTTCCCGGCACCAAGGTCAGACTACAGGCCTGTAGTTCCCCAGATCCTCCTTCTGGCCCTTCTTGTAGATGGGTGTCACATTTGCTAACTTCCAGTCAACTGGGACCTCCCTGGTTCTAGTTCTAGTTGGGCTTTGGCCTTTCTAATTTTCTCCCTGCATAACCTCATGACATCCTTGTAGTCCTCCTGAGTTGCCTGCCTCTTCTTCCAAAGGTCATAAACTCTCTTCTTTTTTTTTTTTTCCTGAGTTCCAGCCAAAGCTCTCTGTTCAGCCAGGCCGGTCTTCTTCCCCGCCAGCTCGTCTTTCAGCACATGGGGACGGCCTGCTCATGCGCCTTTAAGATTTCCTTCTTGAGGAATGTCCAGCCTTCCTGGGCTCCTTTGCCCTTCAGGACTGCCTCCCAAGGGACTCCGTCAACTGGTTTCCTAAACAGGTCAAAGTCTGCCCTCCAGAAGTCCAAGGTCGCAGTTCTCCTGACCCCCCTCCTTACTTCTCCAAGAATTGAAAACTCTATCATTTCATGATCACTATGCCCAAGATGGCCTCCAACCATCACATCACCCACAAGTCCTTCTCTGTTCACAAACAACAGGTCCAGTGAGGCACCTTCCCTAGTTGGCTCACTCACCAGCTGTGTCAGGAAGTTGTCTTCCACACACTCCAGGAACCTCCTAGACTGCTTCCTCTCTGCTGTATTGTATTTCCAGCAGACATCCGGTAAGTTGAAGTCCCCTACGAGAACAAGGGCTACCGATTGTGAGACTTCTCCCAGCTACTTATAGAATATTTCATCTGCCTCTTCATCCCGGTTGGGTGGTCTATTACAGACTCCCACTGTGGTGGAGAACTGCCTTGTTGGCCTTCCCCCTGATTCTTACCCATAAACACTCAACCCTATCGTCACCATCATTAAGCTCTAGACAATCAAAACATTCCCTAACATACAGGGCTACCCTACCGCCTCTCCTTCCTTGCCTGTCTCTTCTGAAGAGTTTATAGCCATCCATTGCAGCCCTCCAGTTGTGCGAGTCATCCCACCATGTTTCTGTGATGGCAACTACGTCATAGTTTTCCTGCTGCACAATGGCTTCCAGCTCCTCCTATTTGTTGCCCATGCTGTGTGCATTGGTGTAGATGCACTTCATTTGGGCTATTGATCCTGCCACCTTCAAAGGTAACTGTCTTTGAAAATAATAAGAAAACTCTAATACCATCCATAATCCTGCAACTACGTCTTAAGCCTAAGAGCACAGCAGCTTGGCATTTTTAACACAGGCAAGTGTACCTAAATTTAAAACTCAGGTGAAAAATTAAATAGAGAAGTAAGGGACTTTTTCAAAGACTTGGCATTAAATAACAACAGGCCTCAAAACACACAATTAAATTCTGAAAATGGAGTTGTACACAAAGCAGTTTAGTTTAGGGAAACCTGAGTTAGCTCAGGTACTTGGGACAGTCTAAATATAGCAGCCTGGGCTCAGCACAGTTAACTTCTGACATCTTCAAGCCTGCTGAGAAGCAATCTTCACATGATTGCATGGAAGATGCTATGCTTTTCCACTGAGAAGTTCTAATACAGACAATACTTCTGCACTGCTATTTTCCCTCCTCTAAAATAAACCATCCCGGTGGTGCAGTTGCCCTTGCAGTTTGCACTGTCCTATCTGGATGCAAATCTGTCCCACCAAAATCTGAATCAAGCCTTTTGTGTCTACATTTGAATGAAATGCTTATGGCTAAATGACTAAGCTAAAACAATTGTAAAGAAAACAAACAATTATTCTTATAACATTCCTTTAAGATTGCAATTAGATCAAATTAAATCAGCAGGAATTTCTCCACACAAAGCAAATGGAGCATTTAATATCCTGCTGAAACAAAACATGGCACACCAAGCTCTCCTACAATATCATGTTAAAACCATAGTCTCCAATCTTGTCAACGTTATAGCTTTGTAAATAACAATAAAGAGATCTGTATTTCAGGGACATCCAATTTTCACTTCCTCAACTAAAATGTGATCTTAAAAGTAAATCTATGTGCATCCTTTGCACTCTTCTCCACTCCCAAAAAAGTGATATATCCCACTTTCTCCCTGATGGTGAAGGGGGCAGCCAGGTCTAGACTATAAATTCCCGTTCTTTGACATTCTCTTACTACATACTTTCATACTTCTGTAATATCTACATTCTGTTATTTCCCTTCAGCTTTGATAGCAGCAAAAGGAATAGCAACAGCAAACTGTCCTTGTGGAAGGCAATAATTTTCCTTTCTCATAATAAATCACTACCTTGATTTCCCTTCCTATTTCATTCACTTTACTTGCCCTTTGTGGAGTCAGGAGTTGAATTCGATGATTCTCATGGGTCCCTTCCAACTCAGAATATTCTATGATTCTATGGCTAATACTCTTTCCTAAACCAAAAGTCGATAAAAAAGTTTATTCTTTTGAAAGTTTTTAGCTCAAATAAGGATAGCAAGAACATAACAAATGCAGAAGAGCTGGGATGCAACGCTTGGGATAAACTGCTTTACTCTTGGGATAAACTGCTTTGTGTGGGGGTTTTGTTTTTTCTTTTTAACTAAACATTCTAGTAAATGTTATTTTTTCTCATCCATTGCTCAGCTCTGAAGACCACAGTGGTTTTCAAGGCTTTGTTTTTTTAATTGCTAAATAAAGGCTTAAAGGCTCCCAATCTCTAATCAAGTCTGCAAGACTAACCTCCAGTCTTACCAACCACACACACAGGGCCCCCTTGCAGGGATCATCAACTCTGACCAATTCACGTAAGTGAAGATCTGCTGCTCAGCCAGGCCCTTTGGAGGTCATTAATTGACAAATTTTGCAGTAGTCTAAAAATTTAAGGACAAGGCACTGCTTTGCCCAACGCTATCTAGAAAAAAGCCTGTCATCCTAATTTCAAGGGTCTTCTCCTTCCTCTCTCTAGCCTTTTACTGGAATGTTTTCCTAAATTTCAGAGATTACCCCAATTTCAAGCAGAAAGGCTTGGAACCAACCTGAGTCCAAGAATCACTTGCTTCCTTCAGATTTCCTAGAGAAGAGGGATTTTCTGTTCAATCTTGGAGTACAATTATGTCAGTCATATCTAACTTAGAATTTATTATTTTCTAGTAAGATCAAAAATGGTTTTCTTGGTGTCCTGGTTTCGGCAGGGATAGAGTTAATTTCCTTTCTAGTAGCTGGTACAGTGTTTTGGATTTAGGATGAGAACAAAGTTGATAACACACCGATGGTTTAGTTGTTGCTGAGCAGTGCTTACACTAGCCAAGGACTTTTTAGTTTTCCATGCTTTACCGACTGAGAAGGCTGGAGGTGCACAAGAAGCTGGAAGGGGGCACAGCCAAACTGGCCAAAGGGACATTCCACACCATGTGACGTCATGCTCAGTACATAAACTGGGGAAAGCTGGCCGGGGGGGCCGCTGCTCGGGCACTGGCTGGGCATCGGTCAGCGGGTGGTGAGCAATTGCACTGTGCATCACTTGCTTTGTGTATTATTATTATTATCATTTTATTTCAATTATTAAACTGTTTTTATCTCAACCCACGAGTTTTTCTCACTTGTGCTCTTCCAATTCTCTCCCCCATCCCACCGGGTGGGGGGGAGTGAGCGAGCAGCTGCACGGTGCTTAGTTGCTGACTGAGGTTAAACCACAACACTTGGTCATTCAGGTATTTGTACATACACATTAACACAATATAAATCCTTTTCTAACAAGGCCTCCTATCCAGTTCTTCTGTGTATTTCCAGAAAATACTTACAAAAAGTTAGTTTTGCTACTATGCCATTATTTTCTATAATTTTCATTAAATTTTCTATGCACACATGCAATTGGAGATGTAACACAAGAACTAGCACTTCCCTCTAGCAATGGTGAGGAGAGATTAAAAAGGTTCAGACTGAAAGGCTGAAGGACCAAGGAAGTACCCTGCTAGCCCCAGCAATGGCATACCATCTGCTCAGCTGGACTTCTAACATTAGCTTCTTGATTACCGCAGTTCCAAACAATCTACTTTCTCACACTGCACTAAAGAAATGTGTACCTTCATAGTGTAAAAAAAAAAAAAAGTGCACTGAAAGACAGTTTAGGTCTTCAAGCTTCCCTAAATTAAGAAACAACAACTAGCTATGCAGGCTTATTTCACGCTTCTACTACAATCCTTTTTCCCCCCGCATTTTTCAAAGAAAGCTGCAGCCAGACCTTATGGTCCCTGCCTGGGGACACATTCAATTCAGGAGGAATCTTTTAAGAAGATATTCATTAAATTAAGATGTAGCAAATCTCTCCTGAGCATGAGTAAATTTTAACTTTTCAAAGACCTGCGATAAGGTCAGGTTTTCAGATGGTCAGTGTCTCAGCCTGAAAGGTCTGCTCCAAAGCAGAGAAGCTAGAGCTGCCAAATGAAGTGCATGTAAATGGTTGATTGTTTTTAACAGTGACAAAACAACCCATTTTCTCTAACTACATTTGGATAAATGGGTAAATTTTTAAGCAAGAGTAGTTCAAAAAGATATGTCAGTCTCAGATGGATAAAGCAGCATCAGCCCAAATGGGAAGGCTTAGAAAAGTTAAAAGCAAAGCCAAGTTGAAAACAGTCTCTTAATGGAAGTCCTGCATGACCTGTGCTTTGCTCATTTCTCTGCAGGGCAGGGACTGTGTGATTTGTCTCCATCTTCCACAAAGTGCTGAGTTGTATGTCAGCGCTTCACCCTACGCCACAACAACAGTGTAAATGGAAGAACAGTGAACTACAGAAAACAGAATTGTATTTCATCCGAGCAGCTTCCCACTAGCTAATCTTCACTTCTGCATAATCCCACTCATATACTTACACATTAGCACAGTGTAATACATAGTATTACATACAAACCATAGTAGCACAGTGGCTTTTCTTGCTGTCTTCTGTTTCTGACCCATTTGTATTAGAATGAATCGCAAATAAATCAATCACCTGGCTTAAAGGTAATGTTCTACTTTTTTGTTTTTGTTTCTTTGACACATCAAATCCAAAGATTGTGTTGCATGAACATCAGTAATTTATTTCAGCAGAAATTTTGGATAGAATTCAAAAATACATCTTTCATCCCAACAAATCAAACTTCATACAAAAAGTGTCAGTTTCTTTAAATTTTTACTGTAAACATTGCAGAGAAATTTTTTTTTTAAATTTACTCATTTTTGTGTTTGTCTCTAAGTCAAATTAATGGGGAAGGCAATCTTAGGGGACACAAAAAAAATGTACATTTTTTCACTGCTGGCCTGTGTGCAATTTCTTCCAACTCAGTACTCGTGTTAATCCAAGTCAATCAAAGTCAGTGCTTTGTTATAAGAACATAAGCCTGAACTGAGAATATACCCATCTCTTCGGTATTACACAGAACTGGTCTGGAAGGATATTATACAAGTGTGCACAATACGCTCCAAATTCCAGGGCTACACAATACACTTTTATATGCTAGTCTGCAAGGCTAAGTGATTTCAAGAACTTGAAAATGTTTCATATGAATTGGATCCTTTAAGGATTAAGTGTAGTTTGCCTTTGGTTTATGTAATGCTGTACGGCAGTCACAGACTAATTTAGAGATGCAATTTATTTCTCCATTGTAAGGAAGATACAGGCTACATTGCAAATTACAAAGGCTGCTTTATTAAGTGACAGCTAAAGCTGAGCAAATAATTCACCTTGAATAATTTATGCACTTATTTTTTATTTTTTATTTCAAGAATGTCAGAGAAGATTACGGTCTCTCTGACATACCTGTTAACTGAAATTACCCTACAGAATTCCTCACATGGTTTGCTGTTACATGCCTGATGTTCATAAGCTATGCTTACTTGTGCTTGGTAAACAAAACTTATGGCATAGGCTGTTCTGGCTGAACGATCAGCAACAATCATGTTTCTTGTACAATGTAGACTTCCCCCCCCCCACCTTGTAGTGCCTCATTTTATCTGGTGTACTTTTGTCAAGAACTTGACAAGTTTAGCTGAACATGAAATTTAAAAAAAAAAATCATTGCTATTCTACAAATAAGAATACTGAGAGTACAAAGAAGTTAAGGAGGAAATCCTGACCCATCTCCTGCAGCATCCTTCGGTAATGTGGTGGTTACATTATGCAATGCTGAAGGAGAAGAAAGTCCAACTGATTTAGAATAGTGAAAAACTTAGGTAACCACATCATTTCTCATCAGGATAGAGAAGCCTTCAACAGAAGGCTTCATAGCCTGGGGGAGGAAGGTACACACGTGTGGAAAGGGATTCCTTAGTCCAGAAACTGAAACACAAAAATTGATACACGTTTATCCAAAATGAAGTCTCACAGAATCACAAAGAGATCCCACTTCATTTTACTTTCCTCTCTGATTACAATGTTTAGACAGAAAATGACAGAGCTCATCAACTTTAGCGCAAGCCAGAAAACGGACTCCAAATTCCAAAAAAATAAAGGTGTGGAGGGAAGAGGATCAATAGTTACTGTACCAGGAGAACAGCAATAACGAAATATTTCTATGCATTCAGATACCAAGGGATCAGCCTCATTTACCTGTAGCTATCGCTCTGCAGCAGGAGATTAGGGGTTCAGGTTTCCTTAACACTGATTTCTCAAGGAATCTAGGCCGAGTGTTTTCTAAACTGAGTATTATGATAAAACATGGAAGTTACTGGTAAAGATGAAAAGAAGATTTGTATTTTTAAAGGACATTTAAAAAATCCTATTTCAATGCTTTTTACCTATACTGATTAAATAGAGCAGCAAGATGTTTTGAGGTTTTCTTCTTGTGATGGACACAGGAGGAGGCATTATGGGATAAAAGGTGACGCAAACCGAGAGGCTTTAGTTTGTTCTACATTTGCCATGTTAATTCATGAGAGTTCAACATGGCAAAAGGTAGTAATTTCTTGATGTGCAACTTAGAAAAGCAGAAGTTGCTAGTATCATATAGCACTGAACAGCACAGGCAATTCCAGAACAAAAGAGAATAGGTTATCCCCCTACTTTTCACCTTTTTGGTTTCTTGTCTGGCACAAAATATTATGAACTTGATTCCCCAGGACACTAAATTCACCCTATGCTATATATGCAATCCTGTTCAAAAGTAGAGAAAAACTGAACTCAGTGTATTTATTAGCCCCCTCATTTTCCAGTAGGCATTCCTCTTAGGAGAGTTGGGCGTATGTGTTCAGAAAGATTACCAAGCTGTTTTCTTCTCTTTTTCCAGGCTGCTATGAGTGACAGGTACTGGATTAAGCTCCCATGAGAATTTACCTTATCACAAAAGGGTCTGACAGAATCAAATGATAAGTATCACCTCCTCAATGCTCCAGCCACCCCATAATTCATCTACCTTTATTGGATTATCACGCTCTTTTCTCCTAGCTTTGCCTCAGAATGTTGTTCACACCACTCTCAGCTTCTTTTCAATGCCTCCAACCTAAAGCTGTCATTCCAAGTTAACACAAATCGGCTTTAAATTTTTATATTACTTTGACTTTAAAAGAGATAAATATTATTTCAACATGAGATCTTAAATAAAGCTAATTGGAAAATATTCAGCAAAAGTGGATTATTAACAGGGGGTGGGAGGGAGGCAGAGAAGCCAGGAACTTTAAAAAAAAAAAGTTTTCTGAAGTCCTCAATGGAATTTCTAATGAAGAGAGATGTGGCAAGACAGGGAAAACCCCAAGAATGACCAGGATCCCAGTGGTCAAGTGCAGCTTCCATTGACCAGAAGAAATAGGGTTGAAGCAGTCTGGAGATGAGATGATTGCCCTTCCTATTTACGTATGTGGAACAGGAAGGACAAGTCAATGACTCTAGGCAATGCTCCTGCCTGACATTAAGCAAGTTTTTTTTCCTCTCTCTTTTGATTTTTCCAGACAATAAACATCTAACACAACACAGCTGACAAGTTCATTAAAATATACCTTACCAGGCTGTGGCAAACCTAACTTGACTGAAGCTTTTAAAAGAGTGAGTTAAGTGCTTGAGTAGAAGAGGCTATAAGAATGCTCTATGCATCTGTATTAGTGTACAACGCATATTATCAGCTGTGAAACTCACCCAATATAGCAACAACTTCATCATCCTGGATTACTTCCAAAGACCCCGAAACCACAAAGCAAAGGCTGTCGACGCTCTCGCCGGCGTGGTAGATCAGATCTCCCGGGGCACAGTGCACTGTCTGAAATTCCATGGCAAGCGCTCGAAGGCACCCATCGCTCGCCAGCCTGAAGGCTGGGTGCTCCTTGAAAACTTTGCGGTTCAGATGCACGCAGATATCTGCTCTCATGTCCTTAGGGCATATCTGCAAAACCTATGAAGGAAATTAGGCAATCAATTCCTGTGCATGGCTTACATGTGCCACATGATTATCCCTAGTTCACTACACAGCGTTTAAGAACTACTTTCCTCCTTCATATAAAATATTGAGATTTGCAGGTATTCAAATTCACCCCTCAGTGGCAGTAACAGGTTTTTTCTTCACACAAGAAGGGACTTTAAGGTATGATACTGTGTTGGGCAACTTTTGATCTTCCAAATGCAATGTTCCTCACAGCAATTCATGATGTGTGCTCCTAAGATTACACAAACTGATGCTTAGCACAGGGGGTACCAGTCAGGGCCATTTCTGAAGGTTTTTAATATAATACAGACAGCCGAGTGGAAAGAATACAGAATTACTACCATATGTACAGATCAAAAGTTCCTGACAAAAACACTAGAAACACATAACATGAACAGGGTTTTGGGATGACAAAATCCTTGGAGGATAGTCTGTGATGAACTACATCTCAGGATGTATTATTTGAGAAAAACATTGAGTAGCATAAGTCTGCCTCATTTTTTTTTTTCTCAGTACTAACTATTCCATCCAATTAAGGAGCGCTCTGGGTGAGCTTCAGAGTTACTCCCACACATTTTCCTGGATGGAAAGAGATGGCTGCTTCAATGCAAACACTCCTGGAAAACATAAAGGTAACGTAGCAAGCACTATGGCTATGCCTACACCTCACTATGGGCTCTGTGCAAGATCTGAGCAGAGAACCAAGCTCATAACTGTGCACGGCACTGGTTCCAGATATTACACTCGCTACTCCAAAGGCAAATGACTCTACCACCAACATCATCACCTTTGGCCCACCTCCAAGCAGACCTGTTATTATGGATATTACTTCTGAAAGAGATATATTTCTATAGTGCTGAAGTGTAGGGCATTCAGGGATGATCTCTCTCTGCCTCACAGCGAGCAACAGCCGAACCTGCCAGTTCTCAGTTTTCCAGGCTCACAAGAATGGGTTAGGGCAGCAAGACCAGCATTTAACATGGAACACAGACAGCAGCCATAGCTGTCATTGCAATTATCTCATTTACTCTGGCAACAAAAACATTCTGTATTTGCAGATGCTTGCCAAAGTTTGGCACTGGAATTAGACACACATACACTTCACAGTTACTTGAATATCACACACAAAAAGGGTTGTTTTAATAGAAATAGGAGTAAGAAAACCTGAAGACACAAGAGAACGTTTAAAATGAGGCTCTTATCCAAAAACTCCTTGGTTTCCCAGTCTAAGAGGAAGTTAACTCATTTTCCATTCTCCATTTAGAGAAGTTGCCTCCAGATTTCACAAAAATAAAGAGGGATTAAAGACATTTGAGAGTTACAGACAAATGGCAGAAGACTTTCATTTGTATGGGAGGTAAGAAATATCTTCATGGATTAATTTTAGAATCTTTCAGCAGCTCTTGATTAAATTTTGTTATACTGGCATTTTCTAGACTTACAGACTTTGCTTTTAGCTGATTATTCACTCCTTGGCATGCCTGCAGTTAACACTGAACTGACAAATTTGTGGCCTACAAAATAGTGAGAAGATTGATTCTGTGCTAAGTTCATCTTTAAATATCTGCCTCATCTGTAGAAAGCTGCACTGCATTACACAGCAGCACAACTACCACTGTTCTGTCACAGGAGCAATACATGTTTTATTCATTGCATGACATCCTAGAAGTTATACACAGGCATCAAACCAACAGACTCAGACCTGAGAGTTTATGGATTGGCACAGCCATTAGTCTTATATCTGCTAGTTTTTGCTATGCAGATGAAAGTTGATTTCTTGGTTTTACAGTCATCGCTACTGGCAGTTCAACTATGAACACACCAGTTATTGAAAGCAACACCATATTATGCTCTTTGATGTCCTGATAATTGGAGAATTTTTCCTGTTTATTAGGATAGTTCTTAAAGGCTACAGTGAGTTGTGCTTGGTTTGGTTATCCTGCTGCCTCCAAAGGCATTCTTAAAGCATTTCTCTCCTTATCAGAGGAAGCCAAGAATGAACTTTGAAGATAAGCTAAAAGAAACATGTTTTACATAGCAATTTTTTCTTATTGCTTTGTTAAAATGATGAGAGGAGCTTGTACTGGGGGGTGAATGAAAGCACCAGCATTCATTACACTATGTATCCTCAGATGTTGTCTCTCCACCTTCCTCAAATATACCTACCTCAAACCCATAACCCCGCACAAAGACACTTTGTGAGAAAACAGGCAGAGCAGCTTCTAAGCAGCACCATCCAATACTAAAATACCACTTCTTTCTGAAAGCTAGTATGACGGACAGTGCTTCCCAGAATCATGGTCTGGCATCTAAATGGCAGATATGCTGAAGACCATTTAGAAAGCAAACAGTACCCTGTGTACCTATTGGTCTCCAGACAGCCCAGTGCAAGACCACATCTGTTCTACTCTTTCATAACGATGCTTTAACAGCTAGGCAGAAATGAGATTGTTTGCTCTTTAACTGCATCATCTACAGTTTAGAATACTAAATTAAGCCGCGAACCAGAAGGCTGGTGACCGGAGCACTGGTATGATCTCCTGAATGAACCACCCCACAAATCACATCTCTTTACAAGCAGAAGAAAAACAAGTATCTATCTCCATAAAAGCTGGCAACTAATACGAAAGCAGCAAGTAGTTGCTTTTGTACATTTGTTCTGGTGAAGGGCCATTTATTATTTTAAAAGACACAATGGGAATTTACTTGTAAATTCAATGAATTAGGATGATAACATTTGCCTCACATGAGGCAGATTTCAAACAATACATTATTATTACAGTAATGACTTCCAGCTTTCATTAATATCTTTAACTTGCACATGGAATATTACGTTCAAATTCTACAAAGACAAAACAAATTCTACTCTGTATTCAGGCCCACTTCACACAACAGAAATATTGCAAAAAAATCTCATCTGAAGAAATTCTGAGGTTGTGTTAGAACTTGGAACTTTTCATTTAGTTATTTTCTTTGTTTACTGAAAACCAAGCTCTTTCCTTCATTTTTATACTATTTCATGACATATCAGCAGCAACACGTACATACTTTTACCACTAACATATGTCAGTATGACAGAATAGGTGAAATACTGTATTTGAAAGTTTAAGGGAAGCTACTACTTGGAACTACTTAAAGAATATTTCTCTTCTTTACTAAGAAAGTACCTCCTGTTTATTTTAATGAAATACTTTCAGGATGTGACTTGTTTCCTTGCAGTTTAATTTACTTACCTTTTCAGTATCTATTCCTCTGGACATTGACCAGGTGGAAACGATGTAATCCATCACACGTTCACTCAGTCCTTTAGGGACTTGGTAGAGCTTTAGAAAGTCCCGGACACTGTTCAGCATTTCATGATATCTGTTTGTATTAGCATACATTTGCTGAAATATGGTTGTCACATTTCCAAAAATGGTTGCATACAGAAGGGCTGTAAAAAAGAAGAAAAACAATAGGTATAACACATAAGTTGTGGTCATCAGCCTGTGTTCCACTGCGCTTTAAGACTGGAAATGCCAGGCCGATAGAAATGCATGCAATATCGGTGCTTTTTAGGAAGGCCTGATGAGCACAAGCATTTTATAGGTCACCTTCAACACTACAGACTGAGGACCACCACCCACTTTTGTGATGGTGAGTCCTGCAACACAGAGTTGCTGAAACACAACTATTTGTCTTTGTCCATCAAACAATTCAGTAGTATCCAAACCCTTACAAAACCACAACAGAAGACACAAGAATTTTAAAACAAATAACCTGACAGCAAATACTTTAAAATTTCATCTCTGGTTTAGAGCGCCTGTGTTGAAATGCCATCAGTGACAGATTTCCAAGCTTTAAGTGCATTACCACAGTAGTAAGCCGAGTCACCATTACCCACCTCAGTGTGACAATAACAATGCATCAAAGCAGAAGATGGAATATGTAATAAACAGCTACCATGGGTCAGTGATTTATAGATGTAAGTTTAATAATACATAAAAAGTCACATTATGTTTTATATTCTTCAGGCAGAAGAACAGCAAGGCCTGAGGCAAGAGCTGGAGCCCTCAAACACAGACCAAATGCTGCACAGCCCTTCTGACTTCATTCAGTATAGTTATGAAGCCAGCTGGTTCATCAAGATGGGTTTAAGAATAAACACGAGAAATTAAAAAAGGCAGTATTTCCAGGTGTGGAGAGAAGCAGATAAAAACACACAGGACTTGAGAAGATCCACCTGCTGAAGCCCAAGACAGAACAGCAGGCTGGTGGAAGTCTCAATGGTCATGTTTTGATTTGATGGCTTGCAGAGGCTGGGGCTGAGGCTCTTCCAGCCAATCCAGCCCTGAAAGAAAGGGAAGGAGAGGAAGCCTCAAAGGGAGCTTTCCTATATTATGAATCAGGTCAGTGATAAGTGAGAGGCTGGCTGTAGAGGGAGAGGAAGAGTTAGATGGCAGATGAGCTGATAACCACAAGTGCTCTGGCTTGCTGAGGAAGTTCTTCCTCTTTATCATTTCCTGTCCCCCAAAACAGGCACCAAATTGTCAGTATCTATTCCACTCAAGATAAAAATAAATAATTGAGAAGTCATATTTATAAAAAAAATAAGAGAATATTTTGCCTTATCTAAATACCCCTTTTTGCTGTTTATTTCCCCCCTCACCCCCTCTTTTTTTGGGGAAACAAAAAATATGTATTTCCTCATTCCATTCATTCCTTTGAGAATACAGCTATTTGTTCAGGTCAGTGTTATAGGCAGATATCCTTAAGCCAGCTAAGATGCTTTAGGGTTTTATGACCAACAGAAACCCTTTGATAATGTGCAAGAGAAACTTATAGGACTGTCTTTTCTCTGATCGAGAGATGCGATTTAAATTTAGGCTTACTCAAGGCCTTTACACTGCTGATTCTCTACACAATTCCTTCTTGACGCTGTATGACTTCTTTTTATGAGTTCCTGTAGAGACCAGCTCTCCCCTTTTCCAGCTACCCCTCTGTACAGACAGGTATAAATATATATATAAAAATGTGCAAATTGGAGAGTATGAATAGGGATACAGTAACCAGAAATGTATAGATTATTTCTCTGTTTAACCTTAACTTGTGCCTGTGCTAAACCATACCGGAAAGTCTGATGCAATGAGTACCGAAGAATGAAGAAATGCTTTAGAAAACAGATTTACTATAAATAATCCTTAATCCATGAGTATTTTGTAGTTGAACAGCATTACCTTTCCCAGACTAAGTCCTGTTTTGCTCTCCGTTATGCAGATGCAAACACAACCCTACAATATTGCTACCTTAGGCCCTACCTACACGGACTTTTACCAGGTTCCCTAAGAGAAACCAAACCCAGGGCCTCCAAAACTGCAAAGTCCCACTGGCAGCACACTGCAGCAGCAGAAGGCATCCACAAACATCGTTATTCTGCCAGCCAGTGTAACACTGAAAATAGGTGACAGATTAGGAAGAGGGTCACAAGCAGATTCTTAGCTGTAGATTTCTGGGCAACCATACTTGTGCGCATACAACTATCTCTTGCTCTCTGGCGAACAGTGAGACCTGCTGGTTCAGTATCTTGGGACATATAGCTCTATGCCAGCAAAGGTAAAATGGAGTCCCCGCTCTGTCCCATTACCGTCCAGCTACATGAAGCCTAAAGAAAAAACAGAAATTTGGTTCTTCATTTTGATTATTATGAGGCGAACAGTCCTAGAGCAATTTCCACCGCAAATTGCAGCTACTATGCTCCAATATGACAGTTATCTTGGCAAGAAAAATTATTCCTGCCTACATTAATTTTTAAAAAAATCCCCAAACTTACAATTCTTAATTTATCATTAGCTAACCACTTTAGCTAACCACTTTATTACTATTAAAGACACATTAAAGCCAAGGATTTTTGCAGCCTAATATTGGGTCGATACATTAACATATTAAACATTGACCTCTCCTGCATAGAAATAGCTAGCTGTGTGCCTTTCCTCCTTTTCAAAGGAATAATGAAATGAACCCACTGCAGTACACTGCAGCCCCAGAAAGATTTCAGAAACACACACTCTACTACAGGAAGAAAGTTGGGCAATTTAGGACAGAGCAAAATCTCCACATCCTTGTTTCAAGACTGATTGGATGCTGACATTAGACCAGTGCCTTGTAACAGCAACAATGCAGGTCATATGCCAACATCCAAAGGTCCCTGGAGCCCTTGGCCAGAGTTTATAGTGTTGCCCTACAGACTCTATAAAATCTATCAACTCCTTAGCAGTCCTATGTGCAGGGGATCACAGGAATTAAGGAAAAGTATTTTAAGGGGTGAAGGAGGGTGGCAGGGGAAAATGTCCTTCTGTGGGATGGATTCGACTCAAGCATGGCCACAAGTGCACCATGCAGAAAGGTCACAAATTAATCTGACCCCAACAGCTTCCTTGGATGCATCAGCTGGATGGAGGCTGTGCAGTGGTTTTTGAGGAACTGTGTCCAGGAATAAGCCTGTAGCAACCATGCCTACACCTCAACCAAGGAGAAAATTTCTTCTGCAGAACAAGTAATAGCCTGTTCTAACGCTGCATACAAAGCCGCAGCACATCAAGCAGACAGCAAACACCTCCTCCCCACGAATATCAAGATCCTTCAGAAAAGACAGAGACACACACACCCCCCCCCCCCGGCATTAATATTCTTTTCTGATAATAGATAAAGAAAAACACATTGTCCCCAACAATGTGGCTACGCATTTACAATGCAGTCTGTGTCACCCCATTTAAACCAGTGTTTAAATAACGTCAAGATAAAAGCATAGTAATTTCAATAGCCAATTACCCGCACAAGTGAATCATGAAGGTCAGACAGGTTGGAAAGGTCACCAAATCATCTGCTACTTTTAATGATGTAACAAATAAGAATAGAAAAATAAATACAAGTCAGTGTAGGTCTCAGCTACCACAGTAAAAGATCTGGGATCTGATTTTAGAATTCTAAGAGGAAGAATTTCTATCTGTAAGAATGAGAGGTTTGCAATTACCCCAATTACAGATGTAAGTGCTGCATGCGGTTCCTGAGATGAATCATCAGATTGATGATGATTTGTTCAAAATGCACTCACCCAAAGCCCTTGCATACAAAATGTGCACATAAGAACTATACAGCAACAAGTGAGACCAACATCAACTAGTGAACAACCTCTTACATCTTGCCCCCAAGACTTTCAGTGCTTTCTAAAACTGAACTGCCTTCATTTGCACCTTCTGGAAAGCTGATCCAGAAAGTCTGTCTGTCTGCATATTAGTTCCACTTAACAATTAAAAACCCAAAACAAACCCCTGTTACACACTTAAGGAGTAGCCTGTGCTAACCTAAATACTATTCAAAGAGCAAGCACCTGGATTTACAAATAGTAGATGATTAAAATGTATAACTGCACTTTTGTTTCACTAACAAATTCCTAGTTTACAACAAATTATTGAGTTCATAGATGGCTGAGAGAAAGCACAGCCTTGAAAACCTGTTGCACTGTATCAATTCTCACTGAAGACAAAACATAACCATAAATTAACCACAAAAATTGCATGCCTCAAAGGCGTTTTTCAGATAACACATTGTGAGGTCACACAAAATTAACATTGATCAGATAAAAAGAAAAGCAGAAATTAATAATTGTATGGATTATAACATAATTATATGAGAAAAACACACTGTTTTAAATGTGCAATTAGAACAATGTAAGAGCTTATAATTGCTTGAGATTAGGGGTCTTGATTAGTGATAATTATGCCTACTTATGGGTAGAGAGCATGCAGTTAAAAGAAAAACGCTGAACTGTTAATTACAGTCTGCAAGCAAATACCAAACTGAACAGGTATCTATCAACAAACTGTTTACAGTACTAGTTTTGATAGAATTATTTGTAGTCTTGCACCTTGAAACCAAAGCATCTAAAGTAAGATTTACTTACCAAGTATCTATATAACCTTCTAGAATAGTACAGAATTTAAATAGGTTGCCCCATTTTCTATCAAGACAGATGCAGAGCTGCTTAATTTGCTACTTCTTAGGAAGCTTTGTATATTATAAAGTTTCCTATTTGTAATCTTTTATCTACATTTTATTTTTTATTATTACAATGTATAGAGATATCATTTCATTTAGCTAGTAAAGAATAAAGGTAAACAACTTAGCCATAATCTAATTAATATTATGCACTTTATGAATTTTCACAATATATTTACATAACATTTTCACATGGTGCAAAACAAATTACAATTGCTACTATCTTATTAGCATGTACATCAATTCCTGAATTTCACAACTTGGGGAAAAAGACATTTTTTGAAGTTCTTTGTAAATTCCCAGAGGAGCTCTCCCCCATGCTGTTCCAGTGACTGTTAGATCCTGCTCTTCCCACGGCTCTCTATTCTCCCAGACAGAACTGATACAATGCTCCACCTCCCTCCTCTTTCACTCCACCGGCTTGTAATTTGCACCTCAGCTTAGGTACCCCACAAGCAAAAGCAAGGCAGTAGCAATGGCAAAGATCAAAGAACTGGCATGCTGCTATCAATTGAGCAAGTCTGAAAATCAATTCAATGGCAAAGAGCAAAGCAGAAAGCCTGAATAGGCCATGAGGGACATGAGCATCAAGCTACGTGGCAGAACCACTTGACTTTTAGGGTGAAAGATGAGAGACCACAAGCAAATTTTATTAAACTCTTAGTCAAACCCTACCGCAAATCTTCTCACACTCATCATCACATTTGCTGAAATCACCCTGCTGATGACAGATAGGACATAGGAGGGCCACACTGGGCTCCAGCTACAATGGAAATGTCTCCCCTGCAGAAGGATAGGCCACCAGTGAGGACACAGTTGATAAGGGCTAAACAACAGCGCATCAGAGACATGATTTTTTTTCCTCTTCCCATCACCAAAAAAACAAGAACTGCAATGAAATGAAAGTCAGAGACATAAACAAGGGAACAGCTGCTCTAAGAAGCCACTTAAGCAACTACCAAGGACTAGAGTAGTAGAAACATCTGCTCACCTTAAAATAGGCTGTCGTCAGTATGTAAGGGCAGAAAGGGAAGAGTTAAGAACAACTATGGAACAAACACCACAAACAGCTCCCACTTCTCTCCTCACACCCTTTCCTGACTCTTACAAAGTAAAAGCAGTCTGCTACTACAGCAGCACTGACCCACAGGCGAATAACCTCCTGTTATCTCAGAGACTTGAAACCACTTACATTTTGCCAGATTAAGGCTTAATATGGAAGAAGAGAGGTAAATGTCAGTAAAACACCAACCCTTCCAAAGGTGCTGAACTCCAGCATCCCTAAGGATGCTTCAAAACTGAAGGTTTTTTTATTTTGACTTGATCTGGTAACACCCACACAGCTGGTAGCAGCAATCGCAGGTGTTTTGGCTCACAAGAATTTCACAAGCCTGGGCATCCTGGGCAACACAAATCTCTAACAGGTTTTGCTTTTGCCTTCAGCGTGTTTGGGCCGAGATAAACAGCATGGGAAAACACACAGACCAAAACTGATCAGAGGAGCGATCAGAGCCAAAGTGAATAAAAGCCAATAAAAGAAACTTCAGCATCAGCCCTGCAAGAAACCTCTCCAACACAAACAGCTCTGTCTAAACTCACAGTGAAGGGCCAACACCAGTTTGCACTCTATGAAAGGCTGCATCTTGGATCCAAGAGCCTGCTTATGAAAAGAGAGGATCTGGCAATCCGTCCAAAGGAAGGGTGGCTATTACCTCCAGGGCCAAGGCTCCTACCTCTGTACAGCAGCACCTGACTAAATTAACACAATCCCACTAATTAACACTGAAAAGTCTGGATTTTGGCAAATTAAGAAGTGTCCAAACAAGTAAAATGGCAAGAATCCTGATTCACAAAACTCATCATTCATTTGTTTTGACTGCTACTGTTTAGTATTATACTTACACTGAAAGGCGCTAACAGTCATCCAGAGGGGGATTTAATGACAGCCACAGACTCCATTGCAGCCAACACGCTTGCAGAAAAGCAGATTACTAAAGTAATCAGATGCACAACAAGTCAGAACTAGCCTGTGAGGACTTGGATGTGTTCTTGGTTGCAAAATTAAGGAATAAGAGTCTGGTTGTACCTTACATTTGTGCTGTAAAGGGAGGCCAACAGAAGATGACACAAGCATGACACTGAAAGGAATTAAAGAGAAAAGCATCCTGGATACAGAGAGACTTCAAGCTGGTAGACTTTAAACCCCTAACCACAAACTTCTCTCACCTTCAGGAAAAACAGGGCTGCATGTTCTTATGCTATAAACAGCACTTGCAGACCAATGAGTTCACCTGATTCTTCTCGCTTAAATTATCTGAAGGCATCAATATTTCTGCAAGGCCCTGTGCTTCCACTGACTGGTTAGTTCCAATGGGGTAACGTCATTTTACATCCAAAAGTGCATCATAAACAAGATATCAAGATATGTTCTGCCTCAACTTACAGGTAAATTCTTAAACCTGCCAGATAGCCATGACTAACGGCAAACACAGCAATTAATTGAAATTAGGCCTTAGCCCTTGATACCAAAAAGACTTTCAAAGAACCATTACAGTTTAATCAATGAGTCCACAGAAAGCTCCTTGCAGAATCAAATTTTATTTCAGTCAAAATACAACAATATGGCATAGCAAGAGCAACAGGCAAGAAGATTTGCACGGGGAAACGTCAGCATGATTATTCAAAGGTTAGACTAGAGAAAAAAGGAGATAATTCCACAGAAACGGCACTTTCCCGTCACCTCTCCATGTTTTATCCCCCACAAGATAGGTTCATCTCTGATAAGGTAAGACAGAATGGCCAGGAAACGTACCGATTTTCACAACCAGTTAAAACAACTACAGTTCCTGTAAAGAACAAGATATTTATCAGAACATCTTTAGGAGGGTCATAAAGGGTTTTAAGTGTGGAGCAGGATCTTGATGATGCTCTATGTTTTAAGCATGTATACTTCAGTGAATGCTAAACCTTGCTCTAGACTAAGCCAATTTGATTATCAAGAGGAAACTAACTGTACAAACAGATTACAGCTGCAAAAACCATCTGTATTCCAAACATACGAGGCCAGACTCACCAGTGGGACACTTATCAACAAGGGATGACTTCAGCTCGATGTATTCACTAGCAGGTTTTACCATGACGAGAATTATTAACATGGCAAAATCTGATTAAATCCTCTGCAATTTGCAAGAAAGGACACTCTTTTACTGTTTTGTAGAATTTTATGGACAATAAAATTTAAATTGTCTAGAAAATTGAAATGGATTTCCATTTCACTTCCCAGCACTAATGAACAGATCACCATTTAAATGACAACTGGGCCATTTAAGGGCATCGTTTTTCTTCTACAATATATACAGGGTAATGCATAGCCATTTTCAATTACTTGGTTAAAATTAAGTCTCCAGATACTGCTTCTAGGTTTTTACCGACTTGCGCCAATATGAAGGCTTTTGCTTTGAAAGCTGTTTTCTATCTACACTCAACTTACCTGAAATGGTTACCCCCAATTAGAAGCAAACTCTCATTTTTTTAAAATCTATTACTGAAATAGAGCTAAACATAAAAAAACCAGTTATGAAAAGATTAAAGGAGTGAATAAAGAGGAAAAGTTGTTCTCTTTTCATGTGAAACTGCTTACATACATAGTTTTTATGGTTCCTCTGTTTAACTTATTTCCTCTATGATTTGTATGATGTTTTCCACAAAGCCTTGCAGGAGGGAAATCTTGAGAGGCTCAAGATCGTCTTTCATCCAAACTTTCTGGCCCTTTCCCTACAATGCTGCCACACGTTCTACTGGGCTTTGTACTGCTGGCTCAGGCCCATTCCTGTTGGCAATTCCTGAGCCTGATTTTGCAATAACCTACCTGTGGCATTTGAGAGTTCAGAACTGGATCTGAATTTTGCACACCAAAGCCATCATCTAGCACTTATGCATACTGAATTCTGGACTGCACTTCCCCCCATCATTGATGCAACAAAAGAGTTTCATGGCTAAAGTCAGCTGCTGACAATTGCCCAAGCAGCATTCTCCAGCGTGATTCCTTTTGGTCATTGCTCCAGACCTCATTTAATTAAGGTATCTTACATTCAAGTGAGATATTTAGAGTAACCCTTTGTTCCCAAAGGTAAATGGATTCAGGTAGATTGCCTCTACTCCCATCAGAGCACCCATGTGGGAAGTTGGTAGCTGGCTGCATTTCTTGCTGAGTATGTTCAGATCTGAATCCACCAGTAAGACTACGAGGAGGAAGGACCATAGGCCTCCCCTGAGGCTGCAGTGATCTCACTTGTCATTAGGCTTAAAACCTCAACTCAGCTATGCACTTAAACATAGGCTTTAAACACTACTCCATGGGTGTGAGCATGTATGCCTGTGATTAAAGTTAAGGACACAGTTAGGAGAAATACTGAGACAAAGCAGCTCTCTTCGACCACTAACTTACAAAAGCTTTTGCTGTCTATGTAGCAAGTACATCACAGTCTTTTTTTAGGTTTTGTCTTCTCTGAGAACAAAAGAAAAGGTAAAATTTTAATGCCTATAAATTATCCCAATATAAAAGCAGAGTGGGATGAAGGTACTACGGTTTCATTGTGAAGTGAACCAGAGGTGGGTGGTAGAGTACTGGCCTCACCCAGCCAGCTGATGTAAAAACTGCACATCCCTTGTCCCACAGATTCCAGGGAGAAGTAACTTCTCTGGATTAACTGCATTGTCTCCAAACCAAAAACTAGTTAAATAAAACCCTCAAAACAACAGAAAGTGTGTAATTGAGATGAAGCCTGGGTCTTCTGTAGCTTATCTGGCTTACACTCCCTAGCACCCTTCAGCTGACTTTGCTCCAAGCAGTCACACTGCAAAACAAGCAGTGATCCATACATTGGCTGCACAGAGAGGTTGTGTTAATCACTGAGGAGCTGTCAAGCCTGTTCAGTTGAAAGGCGAGCCAGCTAGAGTTAAGAGCATGTCTGCACCTGACAGGATGAATGGATACCTAAGTTAAGGACAATGATTAATTCTCAGTTCAGATCAACTTTGCTGTGAAATTAAGCCCCTAAAGCTATTGCACCTAATTGGACTGTGCTATACCTGACTGCTTTGCTTCCCCGCAGCTCAGGCTCTGAAGCTTCTGATGCAACAACCTTGGTAAGCCAGGCTCCTGGAGTGGTGTTACTTCAATAACCACAGGAAGATTGCAAGACGCTCTTCAGCTGACACTGAGTGACCTGCCAATCCCATCTTGCACATCCACATCTTTTACTTCTGGGTGTAACAAGTACAAACAAGTTATGTGACTGTATTCCACACAGGGTTTTCAAACACTTCCCAAACAAACCTAAAGACAAACTGGTCCAAAAGCTTCCCTCTTCTGGTGTCATTAAATAGTTACAAATATTTAATGGTGTTTATAACACAAATAAGAATACTGAAGCTTTTAATTATGTTGAGTAAGCAAATGAGGTCTGAGATAAAGACGACATTCAGAGATGAAGACTAATTTGAAGTGGTTAAAGAATAATTGTCACTGGAATGACTCGGTCTGAGTCATGCTCCTCCCACACACTAATCACAGATGTGCTTGCAGACCAAAATCAATAGGTACATACAGTATGTACAGGAATGGGAAATGGGAAAAGCTCATAGACAGTTGCTTCTCTAGGGAGCCTGCTTTACTGACGAGTAAAATGACAGGTTAGTGAAGACACATATGGCTTATCAAAAAATAACTGAAGCAATTGTTTGGGTTTTTAATGAGAAACCATGGACGACTGCATGTGAGAAGAATACTTTTCTCCAGAGTGGTGAAGAGGGTTATAGCCTAACTTTCAGAAATGGGTAATCATTACTGTTCCTATGGCTCCAGTCTTGAAGATGCTTGTCTTCCAGGTTGACTCTGCTGTTTTATTAGAATGCAGCAGGACTAAAAGCAGCAGTAAAGGCAAGCATGCATACAGCTGGGAGTTCCACACCTAACTTCTAAAAAAGGTACATTATTACATTTGGGGTAGATGTTATTGCATAAGAGATACTGCCTAATTTCTTTTTAAATCAAGCATTACATAGAAATCATCTGACACCTAAAAAAATGTCAGGTAGCTGTGTTTTGTGCTTTGGTGAGCTTGTTAGCAAGCCAGCACAAAATGCAAATATATTTGCACATACACAAACTTATACAGTCAGAAGTAATGATGTAGTAATATCCCATTGGGACCTTTTTAGACAACTATACTGCTTGTGCAGTGCCTGAACCAGTGAGGCATACAAGAATGGCATTTGCAGATGCTAATAAGCTGAAGCTGGCCAACAGAAAGTACAGAGGACTCTCGAAGGTAATGAAATAGCTCTGTCAATAATTTGCAGCTACAAACCTCATCCAGTAGTTAGGCACACAAAGCTTTTCCTTGCTTAGGGAAGAATGATTTAGGGAAGACTGCAACTATCCCAGACGTACATTGGTTGCAGCAGAGTATACAACAGGCCTCTGTTTCAAATCTCAGTGCAGGAGCAGAGACCTGAACTCAGGTCTCCCATTTTCCTGTAGAGTTCCTTCACCTTTAGGTCACTGGGTATTTTGAGAGAATGAGAAAGGAGAAGAAAAGAGTTTTCACTGTTAGACCTGTTCCAGTCTCCATAAATACAGCAGGGATATGAACCAAACATTTCCATATCCTTGGAGCCTTTTAACCATGAAGTAATTGATTAGAATGGAAGAGGCAGATATCTCTAGCCATAAACACAGACACCTCTGCTCTCACCTCTCCACAGAGTAATGCATTTTCTGGGAGGCATGCTCTGGGAAGCTTTACTTGGCCAGCCCCAGCAGGTGGAGAACACCTACTATCCTAGCACTCCCAAAAGATCCTAGGAAAAAGGTAATTTCTAGGATTGGTTTAAGTGATTTCACATGTGTGCATCATCAGAGTCTTAGGAACCACAGGGATATAAGGTGGCTGTAGCAATTGGTAAAGGTAGGCAGAACCTCAGTTTAAGTTAGCCCTAGCACATCATCAGGAGTCAAACCTCAGAGTAAACTGTTCATCACAGTGATACAGGACACATAATATGAGAACAATGGCTCCTCCTGAACTTAAATCCTGATCTCTGGATTCCAAAACAAAAAGTCCTGACAGTTCAGATCCCTACTCTCTGCTGACACAGCACTGGATCTAGCCTAATCCTGCAGCAGTCCCAAGGCAGTCATTAAGGAAGCATTCCCTGATAGTTCTTGCAGATCGGGGATAACTTTCAGAACATCAGAGGACCTCCAGAAGAGAAGTTTTTGCAGTTATCACAAGTCTTTCCCTTGTTTAAGCACTGAAGAACTTGCCTTCTGTAATTCTCTGCCACATGCACTGTCACCTAAGTAGCATCTACGAGATCTTCTTAAATTCTTCCTTCCCGCTGATGGAGGCAACAAGATCTTACAGCTCATACAGTAACTGGAGACTAACAGTAGGAGTTGGGCAAACAATTGTGGTAAATATATTCCATGTAATTTACAGGCATTGAAGTTATCAAATTATAAAGAAGTAAAAATGCAGGAACTCATTTTAGCACTTACCAAATTGTGGTAATAACCTGCATGCTATCTTTTAAAAGCTATGTGAAGTGAAGAACCATTTGTAAGCTGTGTGTGCTACCATGAATATTCATTTACTGGTCGTAGGAACAAGCAAGGATAGAATGCTTTTCAACAGCTTGAATTTTTTATATTATATAGCTACTACTGGCTGTCAGATATTAATGATTCTTGACAGAATACTTATCTTTGATCTGTTGCTGTAATCAATCAGCACATGAGCACTGGGCTATTAAAATATTTTTCTGTCAAGCTCACTTGACATGCTTTGAATGGTACACAGCCTCAGTGTTGGGATTTTGTGTTGGGGGTTTTTTTTGGTTTTTTTTTTTTTTTTAAGGGTTTTGGTTTGTTGGTTTTTTTTAAAAAAAAAAGATATGAGAGTCTACCCGCAAACCACACAGCTAGATTTTCTGGATAAGCATCTCTTGAAGTTGTCCCTAAATATCACTCCTGATTTGAGCATTCAGGATCCGGTCACCATGGTTTCAGCTCCCTCTGACAAATGTTCCTCTGATGGAGAAAGGCAGGATAGATGGTTATCTATCTACCCCACGTGTACACACATACTCTTCCTTAAACCATTTCCCTCTGTCAAATTCTTGTCATCTACCTGGCCCAAAATTACTCTTCATGCTTCCTTCCAGAAGTTCTGCCCTCCTGTTTTCTCTCACCTCTTCCAATTTTCTATTCAATACTCTGTCTTCTTACAGCCTTTCAGAAACCTGTCATGGGAACAGTGATTTAGCAGTCTCTCTGCATCACAGAGCCTGCAAAATTTAAATCAACAGCATAGCAGACCCATCAAAGAGGCTGCCAGACCTTCTTGGCCTCAACAGAGAAGCCTAATGACTAGGAGGGAATCAAAGTTAAATTAGATGGTCAAGAGAACAGGGAGTCTTCACAGGTTGCAGGAGGGGAGAAAGGGGAAGAACGGGGATGAAAGCCTAAATAAGTAAGAGCGGGATGGAGGAGTGGAAAAGGAACGTAGGTGAGGTGAGGAACGTGGAACACACAGCACCAGACGATAGCTGAACTGGTGAAAAATACAGAGAGAGTTTAAATGTCCAGTTTTCTGGACAGGCTTGCCTTTACTGATACCAATATCCTCGAAGTCAAAAAGACACACTTCAGTAGCCCTGCAGAGGGAGGGAATAGCTAAACAGTGGTATGGTATGTACAGAGCACAGTAAAAGACATTCTGTACTAGCAAGATGTGAAAAGTTAGAGAGGCAAGGCAGGAAAAGCAGACACATGGAGCAGTTTTCAAAAGGTCACACGGGAGGGTGTGTGACAGAGCTGGGAACTCAGCCCAAACCTGCCAACTCAGGTCCTCTCCCCTACACACTAGCCCCCACTGGCTCCTGCACTGTATTTGCGGTATTTTTCAGCACTGATGAGATAAGGAGCAGGGTTTTTCACCTTTTGCTTTGCCCTTTGCCTATCAGCTTATTTCCTCCACAAGCCATAACACCCATTTTCTGTGTCCAGAACCTTCTGCAGCTTCTGGAGGCTAACAAGCACCGATTCTCTCTGAATGTTTTGGTAACCAGCTCCCAAGAGAAAACAGAAACACTGTCTCTGGGTGAATCTCCATTTCTCCAGGAAAAAGAAACCGTACCGAAAGCCTCCTTAATGAAGAAACTTTGAGTTAGGATGACATTATCTAAGATCAATAAGGGAAATGTAGCAGCAGTAGGCTGAGCTGTGGCTAAGAAGCATCCCTAAAAGCTTTATTTGAAGAGCGTGTCAGAATTGTGACTGCAAGACGCTTCAGACTGTGCAAGTCAGACCAGAGAAACACAGTGCCTGTAATAACAAATAATACGGCAAGAATGTTGTCTTTGCTAGAAGCAATGAAAATAAATTACTCATTTTTTTATATCTTAAAGCAAATACTCTGTAATTTTTATTTACTTTTCTCCATTTTTTTCAATGCTGAAAGCTTAGGCAATAAGTCAGAAAGATGAAAGAATAAACACTTTAGAACAAGCCAAGGGGACTAGACAACAAATCCAGAGAGATTATTGCAGAGGGCACTAAAGAGAACAAAAATGTTGGGTCCTAACAGTATCCTTCATACAAAGCCTAAGTAAACAGGTTGTCACAAGGAGGGTGTGAAAGGGAGGGATAAAGTCCTTTGTGCTACTCTGCAGACTGGCAGAAAAGAACTTCAAGAGCTTCTGCACAGCCACAAGTCTCTTAACAGCATTTTCACTTGCCCAACTTCTCCTCATTGCTGTGCCATCAGAGACAGCATCCATCCATCTAGAGATCACTGCTCCGCAGTTGGAAGGAGAGGAGATACTGGTTTTTCTGAGCATGCTGCCAATATCTTGAACCTTTTTTCCTCCCCAGCTGTGTGAATCTATCTTGCTAGGAGCCTTTCCTATTTGACATTATTTTTCTACCACTGACAAGGCAGAGATGAGAAATCCCAAACAGTTCTAAATGCTACCCCATTCCATGCTTCATATTAGTGTGGTCTGAGAGGTGCACAGGAAAGAGGGAAATTGCTCAGTAAACCATTTTTGACTGGAGTGTGTTTTCATGTTCCTAATCCAAGCGCAGGAGGGAGCGAACACGTGTGTATCACACAGAAGGCAGAAGATTCTTAAAGGAAGTCTTTTTATACTTCACCCCACACATCAAGAATATGTTTCCCCTTCCAGATGATAACCACTGTGATCTGAAAATCTCCAGCAGTTAATGCCCAGTCCTGACTCCCTCTGCTGGTACTTGCAGACAGTCTCCCCTTTCTCAGCCTTGGTAGAGGAGCAATGTCCTTTAGTGTTTCCAACAGCAGTATGATAGTGGGAATGTGTTGTCACAGCAGTTTCATGAACATGTTTATAAACATTTTGTGAAGTGTTTGAAAAAATACTTTGGAATGTTTGAGTGCTCATTATCAGGGTTTTTTTCCTTCCTGTATTATACTACCCCTGTACTGTCTGATAGACCCATACTTCCAGCTAAAGTTAGAACAGAATTAAGTTGCAATGAATACAAAACCTTTACTTGCCTTAATCCATGGTTTCATACTCCACACAAAAAGGACAACTGCTAATAAAAGTCTTTTACACAAACCACAATTCATCAACATTAAAATAAAGAGTGAAAACACAGAAAAAGCTTTAAATACTAGAAGTTGTGAGCTGGAAGTGTGGGAGCTCATTAAAAAAGCACTGCACAAGAATGCTCAAGGCAAATGCCACTCAAACTTTTTCTACTCTGAAGTTATTTAATCGTCACAGCAATCACAAGGGATAAGGCAATGTGTAAAGGAATTGGCTTCTGCAGGCTTGCTGTTGTTCAGTCTTCTGGAAAGGTATTCACTGTAAGAGTGCCATCAATTTAAAATGCTTCTCAGTTCTAACCTGAGGCTTGATACTTCAAGCTGCAGAGCACCCTCAGCTGAAACAAGCCAAATGACATGGGGCTTCTGAGTGCCCCAAAAGACTAGAACCCCAAAATAGGGGCAAACTGAAGTGATCAGCAAGTAGAAATACTTGTTTTACACACACACACACACACGCACAAAAGCTGAATTCTTCCTTTTTTTTCCCCCCACCAATTCCAATAATCCACCATGAAGACAACATATTTCCTGCATCAGTTCTTTCTGCTCATTCCCTGAGCATTAGAAGCTAAGCTAGTGGTGCAGCATCAAGGAAGTCTACATTTCCATATAATACACATTTGCATGGAACTGCCCACTTTTCTTTTTCACTTCATTTACAGTCACTTACACTGTTCTGCACAGACTGTATGAAAACATGCTACAAAATCAGCATGGAAATTTTTATAGACATATAAATTATTACAATTGCTACAAGGCGGTGGACAAACCAGTCCTAGGCATGCGCTTAACTACTCAAATTTAAAAGATCTGAGGTATTCTGAAAAAGGTGTAGCAGCATCAATGTTGCCACAGGACTCACTCCACCAGAGTTACAGTCTTTTCTTGGTGAAGTAACCATTTCTTCATTGCTTTCTGTCAGCTAACTATCCATACAGAAGACCTACATTTCTCCTTGCTTTCAGGAAAGCCACAATCTGGCCCAGCCTTCCCAGCTGTATGTTCAGTGAATTGCTGTGAGGGGACACAAGTGTGGTTGGATTACAGGTGCTCAGCTGCGCTGAACCTAGCTACCATCTCTGATATTCAGCTTCTAGGCACAAACCTTTAGTATTGGCTTTATGCACAACACATCTCATTTCTAAAACTAGTACCATCTCCCCATGTCCACACCTCCTTATCCCTCTAAGGTACTGCCAAAGTACCTCTGAGGAAGGCTACTCAGTTCAAGAAGAACTAACACAAACCACCATGTCATTAAATGATACAGTCTATCACCAGGCTCCCATTCAACAGCCCAACATTTGCACTGTGCTTGAATTGCTGTTATCTGGTCTAAAAAGTCAGTCCAAAGGCTGGAGCTCTCACACAGACAAACAACTAGACAACACGATGAGTGGGGAAAGAAAGGAGTTTCTTCACTGACCAAGTCTTTCTCTCCCTCATAGGTACTCCAAGAAGACCATCAGCCAGGTACCCTTCAGCTGACAAACACTGAACCACTACATTGACTCTTCTGCAATGAGAATTAAGAGCCACTGCAATATCTCCATGCAGAAGATAAAGGAGAAGCAACCAGAACTGAAGAGTGCAAGATTTAATCAGTGAGTCTCTGCCATTGTCTCCTTCTAAGAAGTCAAAGATGCTACATTTCTTTTATACCTTGAAATAAATTTAAAAAGCTCTTTCCACTGAAAATCCACATCCTTACCGATTTGCACCAGACCTCTGCAGATCGTCTAAACAGCAGAAACACCAAAATTCACTGCTCATTTCAATATGGCTACCAAAGATGGCAATATCTCATAAAGCCCAAAACTAGCACCTTCACTTTCCTATCATGTTATGTCACTGCTGCTTCTGCCAAAGCTGACTACGGAGTTCACTATGGCTCAGCTCCCAAATCCCACCCTTTTACAAGTCAACAGCTTTCCAAAACAAGCTGTGATGCTTGTTGTACTGAAAAAAAAAAAAAAATGCTACAGCAGCAAAGCAAGACTTAGTTTTTCTCTCAGGGTCTGTGCATCCAGCACAGCATCCATAAGCATAACACAAAATGCACATATGCACTAAAAGGCAAATTGGTGTAAACTAGTATAAAAAGGCTCTCTCCACCACCCTAGGGAAGAGTCATACCTTCAAGAGCTTCCAAAGAACAACAGTACAGAAGTTGATCAATGGCATTTGAAGTTTGACAATAGGGTTGTAAAAAGAGAAAGTTTAAGATTAAAGGGGAAAAAGTCACTGTGCTGTTGGTGACAGTAGCACGCACTCACCACTCAACTCTGCCTACCTAAAACAGCAGGTTTCAGAATGACCCCAGCTGAGGGGGAGCCTGAAGGCAAATGATTAAACAGCTGCTGTCCGGGACAAGAGTTTAATTAATGTAATCAAACCCATAATTAGGTTAATTGCAGCATGCAGACATCACCAATTAACTCACAAATTGCCAGTCCCACATATCTAAAAATCAGTGCCTGAAATGAAGCACACACAGCACTCTCTAGTATCACAGTGGGTTAGAGAGGAACACAGCAGAAGGGAATTTACTCCCCAAAAGAACACACAAAGCAGGATGCTTTTAAGGATCTCGGCAAACAAAATAGTGCAAAGAGCTCCAACTTCAGACAACACAAAACACACCAACTAGTCACACTTGGCTGACAAACAGACATGCTAACAAACACCTGTGCATAGCAACACAGCTTGGGTGAGGTCTAGCACAGAACTGATTGTGCAGAAAACCATGTCTGTGCTCTTTAAGCCAAGCTTACAAAGGGATAGGTACCAAAGATCAGCTTAACTAACCCAGTAGGTACATACTGTCCAGTATTTAGAAGTTCACTCTGTCCCTCACCTATCACCTTTTCCCAGACACTCCTAAGTTTCACACGTGCCCTGGGCTCCAGCAGCACCACACCTCCGCCAGATGCTACTGCTGCTGCAGCTGGGTTGCCAGCCCATGCCGCTTCTCCATAGCATGCGGATGCGATCAGGCTGGGCTGCAGGCACTGGCAGCTAAAGGCTGCCTATAAAAGATTCTATAAGTATGTCAGGGATAAAAGGAAGATGAGGGAAAATGCGGGCCCTCTCCGGAACGAAACAGGAGACCTGGTTACCCAGGACATGGAGAAGGCTGAGGTACTCAATGGCTTTTTTGCCTCGGTCTTCACCAGCAAGTGCTCAAGCCTCACCACCCAAGCAAGCCACACAAGGCAAAGGCAAGGACTGGCAGAATGAAGAGCTGCCCACTGTGGGAGAAGATCAGGTTCGAGACCATCTAAGGCTCCTGAAGGTGCACAAGTCCATGGGACCCGATGAGATCCACCCACGGGTCCTGAAGGAACTGGCGGATGAAGTTGCTAAGCCACTATCCATCGTATTTGAGAAGTCGTGGCAGTCCGGTGAAGTTCCCACTGACTGGAAAAGGGGAAACGTAACCGCCATTTTTTAAAAGGGAAAAAAGGAAGATGTGGGGACCTACAGGCCAGTCAGCCTCACCTCTGTGCCTGAGAAGATCATGGAACAGATCCTCCTGGAAGCTATGCTAAGGCACATGGAGGACAGGGAGGTGATTCGAGACAGCCAGCATGGCTTCACCAAGGGCAAGTCCTGCCTGACCAACCTAGTGGCCTTCTATGATGGAGTGACTACATCAGTGGACATGGGAAGGGCTACAGATGTCATCTATCTGGACCTCTGTAAGGCCTTTGACACGGTCGCCCACAACATCCTTCTCTCTAAACTGGAGAGGTATGGGTTTGATGGGTGGACTGTTCAGTGGATGAGAAATTGGTTGGATGGTCGCATCCAGAGGGTAGTGGTCAACGGCTCAATGTCCAGAAGGAGGTTGGTGATGAGTGGTGTCCCACAGGGGTCCGTATTGGGACCAGTACTGTTTAATATCTTCATCAATGACACAGACAGTGGGATCGAGTGCACCCTCAGCAAGTTTGCAGATGACACCAAGCTGAGTGGTACGGTTGACACGCCTGAGGGACGGGATGCCATCCAGAGGGACCTGGACAAGCTCGAGAAGTGGGCCTGTGTGAACCTCATGAGGTTCAACAAGGCCAAGCGCAGGGTCCTGCACCTGGGTCGGGGCAACCCCCAATATCAATACAGGCTGGGGGATGAAGGGATTGAGAGCAGCCCTGCCGAGAAGGACTTGGGGGGACTGGTGGATGAAAAGCTGCACATGAGCCAGCAATGGGCACTTGCAGCCCAGAAGGCCAATCGTATCCTGGGCTGCATCAAAAGAAGCGTGGCCAGCAGGTCAAGGGAGGTGATTCTGCCCCTCTGCTCTGCTCTGGTGAGACCCCACCTGGAGCACTGCGTCCAGCTCTGGAGCCCTCAGCACAAGACAGACACGGACCTGTTGGAGCGGGTCCAGAGGAGGGCCACAAAAATGATCAGGGGGATGGAACACCTCCCCTATGAAGAAAGGCTGAGAGAGTTGGGGTTGTTCAGCCTAGAGAAGAGAAGGCTTCGGGAAGACCTTATTGCAGCCTATCAGTACTTAAAGGGGGCTTATAAAAAAGATGGCGGCAAACTTTTTAGCAGGGCCTGTTGCGACAGGACAAGGGGGAATGGCTTTAAACTAAAGGGGGGTAGATTTAGACTAGATATAAGGAAGAAATTTTTTATGCTGAGGGTGGTGAAACACTGGCACAGGTTGCCCAGAGAGGTGGTGGATGCCCCATCCCTGGAAACATTCAAGGTCAGGTTGGTCGGGGCTCTGAGCAACCTGATCTAGTTGAAGATGTCCCTGCCCACGGCAGGGGGGTTGGACTAGATGACCTTTAGAGGCCCCTTCCAACCCAAACTATTCTATGATTCTATGATATGCCCTTACGTTGTCCTCAGGGCAGTGGGTTTCAGGAGCTAAACATGCCCATCTTTTCCTGAGTCACACTAAAGTCAGGTATCTCCCTGTCACTTCCATGATTCGTTCTGTTGTGATTCATCCCAAGAAGGCAATACATATAATTTTTATGTCTACTCAGCACTTCCACTGACATTAAACTATGTATATGGCTAGCTCAGTAATTGCCTAATCTTGTGTGTCTTTCAAGGCCAGCATTTTCCAAGGGGTCGCTATTAAAGGTCCTTACATTGTTGGTATCTTTCTTGAAAGAAGGCTCAGGTTTTTTCAAGAATTCTCCTCTATGAGTATTCTCTTGCTGCCAAATTTCAATTTCCAACCCTGCTGTTCTTAGATATCTGCTCTGAAGATCAAAATCTTGCTTTGTTAAATGGACAAACAACACCCTTGCTCTCAGAAGTGGCTGACCTTGATTATCTCAACTTGGAAATTGAAAGATTTAGAAAGTTAGGAACATGAGTCAAATGGAAAATAGAAAGAAAAAAAATGTGTAGACAGCCCTAATTATAGATGTTGCTACATTTTGTTTCTAATACTACCATGATGGCAGCAGACAGATAATAGCAGTAAAATCAGAAATGGTAGGAAGGACTCAGAACACAAGCAATAACATAAAACACATCATCAGCCTGTGGAAGGCACATAGCCATCAGTAAAAAAGCTCTTTGTTTTGGGGTTGAGTTTTTTTCCCTTTCTAATGGGAAGACACTGGTCTAATCAAGCTGTTTTGAATTGATGATCATAGTTGTTATGCTCTGTTTACTTGTCTGATTGTAATTTTTAAAGTCCACAGTCTGAATTACAGCATACGCAGTGTATTCACTACACAATGATAAAACAGAGGAACAGCATAGAGACCACGCAAGGAATATAGAAGCACAGTATGGTTTTGCTGTTGCACAGATATCAGCGCTAAGCTTATCAGCTGATACTGGGAAGGTGCAGTCATCTCTCTCACTAGAGAGACTGCATATCTGCAAGTTGCAGCTCCTTCCTGACAGGACCAGAAGAATTAATACCAGCATTGAAAGTGCAGTTGTTTCCACAAATAACTAGGGGTTTTAACCTGGCAGAATTAGCCTATGCTACTAGCCTTCTCTATTCAAGTTTTTCATTCACATTTTAACTTTACAATCCCATCCAGATTTTCTCTATTAAACATCCTGCTTAGGTGCCATTGACATCTAAGTATGTACATCATTAACCTGAAAAATCATATACTCTCACACCCATTCCCTGTATTCCAAGGTCAGGGTTGTCTGGTGGGTCACCAGTAATAGATACTTATAATTCTTTAGACCTGGTTAATTGGGGTTTTTTATAGATACTAAGCACTCATAGCTGTATTTTGTGTCAGGGGCTTAGCAAGATAAAGTCAGGTTTGCCGTGTACCAAGTGGGGAAAATCAGAAGTTAAAACACAAATTATCAAGCACCCATGAAAATATTGGTCAAAATAACTTACCAAGGGTTAACAGAAAAATTATGTGACAGCACACAAAATAGTCTCCAATTCTGTCAACAGGCAATTTTTTGTTTGAACATTCAAAATTGACATAATTTGAATATCTGCCCCAGTAACGTTATATGAGGAAGAGTAAGTGCATTTACAAGCAGAGATTCTGAGTCAACCTCAGAAGAAATCCAACCCTTCGATGAAAGAGGTTTTGCCTTTCTTTACTGCAAAAGCTATCAAAACTCTGGCAGCTCCTGCGGGGCCAGAACCTTTAAAACTCCTCCCAGAACACTTCAGGAACAGCACCGCTGGAGTCAGCAGAGAAATCTGTGCGAAAGCAAAATCTGATCCTTAGGGTAAACAGGTTTTGTGGATTGTGTGTTGATTATTTCCTTCAGTTGGCACATTTATATGCTGCCCTCTCTCTTCTAGAGGACCTGATCATTGAGAACTGGGGCACAGAAGAGCAGCTTGCTTTCCATACCCACCCTAGATGCAGCTCAGCAGACACTCTGGAGGAAACTTGCTGGTTTTCAGCTATAATTACAGCAAGTGCTCTTTTTTCACTTTAGATTAAATCTACAGCCCGTTGAACTGTAAGAAGCAAGCAATCCTGTAGCAACCCTGCACCTGGATCGGGGCAATCCCAAGCACAAATACAGGCTGGGCAGAGAAGGGATTAAGAGCAGCCCTGAGGAGAAGGACTTGGGGGTGTTGGTTGACGAGAAGCTCAGCATGACCTGGCAATGTGCGCTTGCAGCCCAGAAAGCCAACCGTATCCTGGGCTGTATCAAAAGAAGCGTGACCAGCAGGTCAAAGGAGGTGATTCTCCCCCTCTACTCCACTCTCGTGATATCCCACCTGGAATACTGCGTTCAGCTCTGGGTCCCCCAACATAAGAAGGACACGGACCTGTTGGAGCAAGTCCAGAGGAAGGCCACAAAGATGATCAGAGGGCTGGAGCACCTCTCCTATGAAGACAGCATGAGAGAGTTGGGGTTGTTCAGCCTAGAGAAGAGAAGGCTCTGGGAAGACCTTATAGCAGCTTTCCAGTACCTGAAGGGGGCCTACAAGCAAACTGAAGAGGGACTTTTTACAAGGGCATGAAGTGATAGGACAAGGGGTAATGGCTTTAAACTGAATAGAGGGTAGTATTAGGTTAGATACAAGGAAGATATTCTTCACTATGAGGGTGGTGAGGCACTGGAACAGGTTGCCCAGAGAAGCTGTGGATGCCCCATCCCTGGAAGTGTTCAAGGCCAGGTTGGATGGGGCTTTGAGCAACCTGGTCTAGTGGAAGGTGTCCCTGCCTATGGCAGGGGTGTTGGAACTAGATGATCTTTAAGGTTCCTTCCAACCCAAACCATTCCACGATTCTATGATTTAAAATGACCTGCAATTAATGGGCATTTCAAACAGCAGGTCATTTGGGAAAGTAACCCTGCTTTACAGGAATGCAATTGGTCTACCAGGCGACCAGTGACTGATGGCAAGCTCCTCCAAAGCCATTAAAACAGAAGTACTACTGTGTAGCTATTGAAGGACAAAACTTTCCCGTTAGCAAGCAGTGGGGAATTTGGCTGTGCAGCCTCAGGCAAACATTAGCACGTATCAATCATTTTGTGCATCGGTGCATAGAAAACGGTACAAAACCAGATACTTTCCTCTTAAAAGTATAAAGCAGCACTCTCTGGCAGTATAAGGTTAGAGACAACAATTACAGGAGGAAAGCAATGCTAGCAGCACACATACACACACAAACACAGCAGTCTCAGATCTAAGTTCTTTCTTTTTCTCCACCCATACTGCCGCCTTCTGGGAAGCAGCTTCTTTCACTGCCCATTTATCTGAGATTCATCGAACTCTTCAGCTATCGGCAGTATTACTTTAAAGCCTGGGCCTACAAACCCCTGCCCCTGCTCCAACCCCTCCCAAGCCCTACCTAGTCAGTACACTACGTTTGCATATTGTATGGGATATCTGGCAATACCCAACATCAAAAGCTTACAGGAAACAGCATTTCTCATTCATGTGCAGCTGCCAAATGCTTTCCCAGATTCCTTCACCACTGCTCTCCACTTCTGACGCTATCTCATAATAAATCTCTGCTGAAGAGAGATCACAGCCATGATGTGGCTTACAGAACAGCTGTAGGAAGGAAAATGCGTAACTACTATGAGGACAGTATTTATGTCATCAACACTGATTTATGCATGTTTGTGCAGACTGTGCAAGGCTAGAAAGTTACTTCTGTTCCTGACCAATTCTACCACAGATACTCCTGTAATGCATCAGGAGAGGACAAGCTTCATAGCAGACCGCTGTCCTTCCCAACTGAAGGCAAACAGCTTGAGAAGTGTGGCTGCACTCAGGCTCCCTTTTCTTCCCTGCTTTTCTGAATGTCTTATCCACCCCAGTATTTCACTGGCCACTGAACTATTGAACTGCGCATTTCACTGTGCTGTGGACCCTTGCGATCGTACCAGTACTCCATGTACTGAACCATTCATACCTTTCTGCTATAGTTGCCTGATGCATCATATTCTCCACTTTAACCCACACTGGTAATGGCTGAGAGAGTTTTCTTCATGTCTGGCTGATGGCAAAGATGCAACACAATGGTCCCATAAACCACTAGTCTTCCCTCCAGTCTTCTGTATTATTGAAGTCTGCATACGAATAAAAGAGAACTCCATCCTGGATCTGAACTACACCCTCGTGAAGGGAGATATCTTTTATATTGGCATAATCACAATCAGAATCTCATACACTTTGTACAGTACAATAATCAAACCTGATAAAATCAGTACAGTCAGCTGGCCATACTTATCTTATGCCCCAGCATGCACTCTTCCTCACATAAATAAGTATCTCAAATTCCCTTTTCAAGTCCTTGTCTGCTTCCAAGCACCATGCTTCAAACCATGCTCTTCCAGCCGTGAAGACTGAAGAACAGAAATACTGTTCATCTATTGGACTACAGGTCTGTAACTAGTACAAGGAAACAACCATCTTAAACATGCACCGTGTAAGATTCTGGTTTTTAGGAAGCAGTCAAAAAAGAAGTTTAAGAGTTTGAAAAGGAAAAAGAAGAAACCTTAATTTCAACTTCAGGTTCTATTTCTCTGTCTCAAGGCCTGCTCCTCCTTTTGTCCACCCACACACGCCCCAGCATGAAAGCAAAAGAAGCAAGGGAAACTCAGTAGCTACAAGCTTCCATCTCACACCTGTCAGTGCGTTTACTAACAGACCAACAGGAGCCCAAAAAGCAGATGGTCAGCTGTACTGCCCTGAAAGGACAACCTTCTGATGCCATCACTGGAAAACAGGAGCATCCATCTACTTGGCAGCTTCAAGTCGTACCCCAGGAGATGCTTGGCAGTGTCATACAGATCTCTGCCTCGCAGGTACTGCTGTTCCCGTACTTCCGAACACAAGTGGAGAAGCTTTACTGATTTGTCTATTGTAGTTTTCACAAGGAGTGTGCTGTCTTCTCTTATACCAGTGAGAGAAGAAAAAAAAAAATCTGACCCACCTGCCTCTCCCCTTTTCCTGTTTTTGCCAGAAAGCTCCCCTGTGCCATTCACAGCCTGTACTGGGGACTCAGCATGCTCACGTGCCTCTCAGAAACACCTACACCAATGCAGGCAGCGTGGCAAACAAACAGGAGGAGCTAGAAAGACTATGCACAGTTACGGGGAGATGACCTCATTGGGATCATGGAGACACGGTGGAATGGTTCACACAACTGAAGCCCTGCAATGGATGGATACAGGCTCTTCAGGAAGGGCAGGCTGGGAGGGCGAGGAGGGGGACTTGCCCTTTATTTGAGAGAGCAGCTGGATGCATGGAGCTCTGCCTGGGGATGGTTCAGGAGCCAGTTGAGAACTTATGGGTCATGATTAGTGGGTAGACCAACACAGATGCCATTGTAGTGGGTATCTGTAATAACACCTATCTGCATTTTAACAGAACTTCAAGCTCAAGTTAAGATTGATGGTCTTTTGAGAGGCAGGTCCCTCCCCGCTTCCCTGCATATAGTCTAAATACATAAGAAGGGCAAAGAAGGGAAAATAGGTTATGGGAGGTAACACCACAGGTTAACACCTCAGGTACAGGACTCGGCTCCCCTGTGTCACACTACAGGGCACTAGCAACTAGATCCCGATGCCTCTTCCAGACAGTTTCTCGCACAGCTTCCTTTCAGTTAAGTTTATTATTTACATGAAGGTTCAAAGCAGTATTAGACATTATTTTCTCTGCCTGAGCAGATCAGAACAGCATAATAAGTCAAAGGTGGCACACAGCTAGGTCTTCTCCACCTTTTAGTTGCCCACAGTCAGTGTGGCACCTACATGACACAGTGGTTTGCTCCAAGTGATGTGCCTATTTGGTAATTCCTCTATGATTTTCACAGGAGGTTGCTAACTTCATGTGGAATAAGGCTCCCTTCCAGAAAAATGCTCATTTTCCCCTCCCACATTCTGTTGATGTTACCTCATTATTAACCTGCAGTCAACTTATTTGCAAGGAGTGTGAGAAAGCCAGTTCCTGGAATTTTAATTTTGGCATACTTAGTTCCTGATAAAATTTATTTTATAATTTTCCCAGTCATGTGAAGAAAGGCTTTTATGAAGAAAGAATAAGTGGAATCAAAAATATTCAAACTAAAAGGCGATTAAAAGTTAATCAAGAAATCAAAGCCTATTTGCATCTTTACAATACACGAAATTACCTTTCTTTCCCCTCCCTCTGCATTTAAATGCACCAAACTGAATGAGAAGCTTAAAGTCCAACAAATGTTTAAGGAATAAGAAGTTCAAGGAATTACAGCTTATAATAACTTCCCTCTCTAAAAGCAAAGGGGCAGAACAAGGCAAGTTGAGTATCTTTTCCAGTTCCTTGTTTCTTATGAAATTCTCTGTGAAAAAAAAAAAAATCAACCCACCAAAAACCAGGATGAAGCTGCTAGTGTGGGATGGCAAACCTCAGAGCAGTGACAGGCCCAGAAATGAAGGTTTATGCAGGGAAGTGAGAGAAAAGTAGGAGAAAGGAACTGGTGGTCCATTATAGGAAAGAGAACTGGAAATAGGAGAATGGCCACATCAGATTTAAGGTGCACTTCTATGAACTATTCTCAGTGGATACTGGGTTATCTCCAACAACACAAAATCATTGCCAAACCTGTGTATTTGATGCAAAAGGACGCACTCTGTCCAGGACCACACACACAAAGTGCCACAGCAGACCTGACCATTAGGAGGCAGAATTCCACTCATTTTCCCTCTGAAAGGGGTGAAAGATTTTGAAAAAGGAAAATTAAGATAGGGTTGGTTCAAAATTGGAGCAAGTGTGCGACTTCATATTTTACAAAAATTGTACTAAAAGCACAGTGTGTCAGTAAGTGATACAACTCTAATAAATAAGTTTACGGTTTTCAGAATTCACTTAATGAACTCTGAGCCTGTTTAAGGTCTTCGTGGACCAGGATGATCCAAAAATCCTGGCATTATTTTCCATGCTTTTGTAGTAATCTTAATTCTACCAGAAAATAACTCACAAAAAAACCTCCTTCAAGTTCAATTTCAAAGACAGAAATTAATTATTTTTCTTAAGTCCAGTTTTCTCTCCTTCAATTTGGCCTCTGAACACTTGGAAGACGTTACCAGTCTCCAGCTCCCTCTTATTTTGTAGTGAAAATCCCTCAGGACCTTTCCATTAACATTGAAGAACTACCGAACCATGACCATGAATCATCCCACTCACCTGCACTTATCAAGCAAACCATTTTTGCTTTTGAGATGGTGGCAGCGGAGAGCAAGGTTTGCCTATTATCTGACCAGAAGAATGTACTTCCATGCCACCTGGTACAGTTACTGGTTTGATTTCAAAGGAGGAGGAAAAAAAAGCATTCCCAATTCGTGTTGATGTGAGTAAGAACGGTCAGGCTTTAATACCTCAACTATTTCATTCTTTACCATAAGGCACTTAGGATTTTAGACCCTACTAGCTGTCAAAACCCTTTGGTTAGAAGAATAAATTTTCTACTTTCCTTCTAGGCAAGAGGGCCTATTAATAAGTTACTTGTCTCCTTCCACATTTTTCACACCACTTGCAGCAAGAGTTGCTGTACTGTGGATAAAAGATACTGACATTTTCACATATATTCCATATTTTCTCAGGAGATCAGTATTTTTTTCCATCAGGCTGCTGCTGCTTATGATAGGATATGTCTTCAGATAGCAACTCAAGTTCAGATCTAGAATATTTCAAAGCTCTCAGCTCCAAGAAATAAACCGCCTATGACCCCCAGCAACATCTACATCCTCTAGACCATTACTTACCATTTTTATAAACTGACAGATCTTTCTTCAAAATATAAAATCGGCCAAATGCATTAAAACTCACTGATCTGGCAAGCATAATTAATCCTTATTCATTCTTAATATGTTATGAGATATCTCATCTGAGTGGTTAAAGACACCTCATGATCCGTAAACCACTTACATATTACAGCTAGGTAAGCTGTTTCTACCCCAAGATTTTGTAACCTACAGCATGTCTGTCTGAGTCCAGCAGCAATTACAGAGTAAAGTAACTATATCCTTTTTGAAGCTGATGCAGAAGTGAAAGGTGCTTAGAAGATGCTTCAGATCTTCTGTCATATTCCACATATTAGATGATGAGTGGCACGATGTGTCATATGACTGGATGTGCTGTTTTGCTATTTTTTCACACACCTATCTAGCTGGATTTTTCTTAGACCGAAATGGACTTTGAAATACAGATTATTCTCACGTAAAACCAAATCCTTGTCCAAGATTTCTATCCTTCACATAGAGTTGCTGCTTAGGGAAAGGCCTCCCAGGACCGCAAAGAGAAAGAAAAATCTGTCACACTTCTTGTGCACTGTAGGTATTTAGCCAATTTCACAGGTGGGAATCCAGGATAAAATTCCAACAAGACAAATCATGCTCTTCTAGATTATACTTGTGTGCCTCAGTAATTTAAGAATAAAATTATAAACAGAACCCCCAGGATTGCTGTACTGCATATCAAAACACAATGCCTCTTGCAGATTCTTGAAGTTTTTTTTCACAGGGAACAAAACTCTCATATATTACCCCCTGATTCACCTGTCTGAAATATTCCTTCTTCCTTTAACGCTCCTCTGCCCTTTCAGTCCATGTTCTGGATGCATCAGGCACTTCCCTCTCAAACATTAACTTGAGTTAATGATGTTCCTTCAGAATTCAAAACAAGATGGTTGCACATGCTGATTAAAGTTTGAAAGAGCCAGCAAATTTCAGTGTTTTAAATCTACTTATAGGAAGAAATGTTAGAAATGGCCTACAGAAAGCAAAATTCTGCACTAATAAGCATGTGATATGAAAGACGTCAGATGAAAAAGAGAGACACCCACAGCCGGGATACCTATTTATTTTCCTTATCCTACTCGCTGCTATTAAATAATTCAAGGTAAAAATTTAGAAACACTGTGCAACAAAGAGAAAAAAGGCAAATATCTATAACATTACTGTGGTGTAAGCTCTCCACAACATGCCCAAAAAACCCAAACCATTAACACTTTACAGCTCTCATCTTCTCTCCTGTCAAACAGAACTGTTTTTTCTCCATTTGCATTTACAGTCCTTTCAAAAGTTGTCCAGTGTCTTGGAGAGCAAGGTTAAGCTCTGCAGGAGACAACAGATTGTAAGAACCTTGAGAATTAAAAATTTTCACAAAAATCTCACTTCAAAAATTATCCTGATTGGATTTGTATGATACTGACAGTGATTTGGAGTAAAATTTCCTGGCACTGTTCTAGCAATTAAGTTCTAGTATGTTCTGAGGTAGGGCCATTCCCTAGATCCATTAGGCTGAAGTACAGCCTGAAATTTTTAAAGTCATTAAGGCAAGATGACACATCATGGGGCGATTCATCAGGCATATATATGTGACATAGCTCTGGAATTTTTATCTTCTTTTTTTCCCCCACAACCAAAAGTACATGGGCAGTTTACCCTTGCCATCTGCAAATTGCATTTTGCGGGAAATTTAATAGCAATAATTTCATCTAGCTTTAATTTGGTCATATACACTTTAAATAACAAGAAAAAGAATATTGCTTACTCACTTTTGCATAGTAAGAAATAACATCTCACACAGAGTTAGTTTATGTTTCCCCAAAGCAGGCCAGGAAACAAAGTACTACCACATTAACGTAATCCCAAAACCCATTTTATTTCTTCTATAAATATTACTTTGAAGTGTGTTGTGGTGAGGAGATGACTAACCCCATATGAATGGGGCACTCCTCATACAGCCATGGTTGTTAGCTCAGACAGATTTATTACAGCATTAGCACTAGTGTTATGAACCTGAAAAAACCTTCCAGTCCATCTTAGCCTGGAGATGATGATTTTTGTAGGAGTCACCATTTACATACGTGTCACCTAAAGCCTGCCCTTTTGCTGGCTTTGACACCAGTGTTTTATGTTTCAGTAGAAGCAATCCTTAAAAAATCTGCAGGCCTTGGATGTCCTTATCCAAAGAGGAGGCAAATTTTAAGAGCTACAGTTCAGGGTTTGGAGCTTGCTATGTTGTGAAGTCTGTCAGCACTGACTGCATCCCTCCAGCATGCCCTGCCTGTACTGAATATCAGTGATGTAACTCTGTACAGGCCAGACGCTCCGGCTCATCGGTGGGTCTGAAAATGCCACCATGACCTGGTGCAGTCCTGTGCTTACTGATGAGAGATACCGATGCGCCTCACTGAAAACTGTATCCCTTAGGACTCAACTGTCTGAAGGATTGTTTATAGAGCCAAAAAGCCTAAAACAATGCTGTCTATCCTTTTTTTTTTAATCACAATTACTTTGGGGTTTTGGTTTTGGTGGGGGTGGTTGGTGGTGGTTTTTGGAGGGTTTTTTTTGTTTTGGTTTTTACTCTTTTTTTTACTCATTCTTTACTCTTAACAAGAAGAATTGAGGTATATTCACATTTAGAGATAAACAGACCAAATCCTGCCCTAATAGCCAAACCCTCCTTCTAACCATCAGAGAAACTCTATCTGGATTTTCTGCTGGCCCTACCTCTTTGCTGAAACTTGGTGTAGCTGAGAAACTACTGAGCTGAGAAAGTAGCTGAGAAAAAGTGTAGCATGACACTTCTGGTGGTTCATTCCAATGGAGAAAGCACCCAAGCAAAATACAACTCTGAAATCCCAAACTGTTGCTTAAAAATTATAGCAATAAGACACCGGCTTTTCAAATATCATGACCAGCTTCAAACAAGAATAAAGCACAGCAGAGAGTGGTGAGGGAACAGATCTGGAAAGACTGTCCCTACTTACTAAAAAGAAATAAAAATTAAAAAAAAATAAATCCAGGCCTTTAAATTAGGAATTACTGGCTTGAGTAGTGTTGCTGGTTGCTAAGATAAATGAGAATGAAAAGCGATGCAAAACTATCAGCCATACGGAAAGCATACCAACCGCAACCTCAGTGGCTAGCAAGAACTCTGTGGCATCTAAGAGATTTTTGTCATCTTGCCAGGGTTAGTGACAAAGAGCATGTACCCAAGAGACCACTTTTGCAAAGCAAGGTTTCTTTTTCCTTTCCCAGCATGTCCCCATATCAAAACATCGCACCTGCAATAACCATGAATACAGAAAAAGTTGCTTTGGGTTTGAAGTGTCATAGGCCTTTGTGCTCAGCCCCTGAGCGATATCCTCAGCAAACCCAGCTGGCTCTTGGCACATGGCTGGCCCTCAGTCTCAGGCCACCAACTTCCAGCAAAACCAATTTCGACATGCCCGTGCCCCTCATCCCCTAAAAGGAGTACTAGGGGTACACGTGCTTTTCTTACGGTTAGATATGTGTTTGGCAAGTACCCACACAGCATGGCCACATCCATTTGCTCTAACAACTGATGAACTGCCTTATGAGGGGGAAATCATGCCTCAGGACCATCATCAAACATGATGCTGCAATGCATCTGTATCTTGTTCAGGCATTTTGATAACAACAGTCTAGTTTTCATCAGTTCGTGGCTATCCTTGTTCACAAGAGCCTCTGAACACTTCCTACCCTGCTGGGGGTCTCTGAACCACTCTACTCCTCTGTGAGGCTGTGAAGGAGCAACACTGACCCATGTGTCATGATACCAGCCACCAAGATTTTCTCATAGTTCAGAGAGATGTTCACATTACTAGGGCAGATTTCTGTTCCTTTCAGCAAGTGATGTAAGTAAAACTACCTAATTATGTTTTCAAATGTACTTAATGTTATCCTCATTCCTGTTTTTATGTCTAATGAGAAAGAAGCTATTCACAGACAAAGCTGAACAAAGCTGAGACAGCTACTCCACGCTCCTGGGATCGGTGTCTACCTTAATCAGAGACAACAGCTGAAGTGCTGCAGGACTGCATGATGCTTGTGTTGCACAAGATCAATGAAGATGAGTGGTTTTGGTCTCTGGTCTGTTTTGATTAATGAACTCAGCGGCTGAAAATTTATTACAGTATGTGAGCATGCGTGTCCTCGAGTCTGACCTTTTAACTCCTACTTTTGTTCTTTTTCCATGATCCCTCTCACTATCTGGTCTAATTATAGTGTTCACAGGGGAATTTATGATTTGGCTTGGCATTCAAAGATGTGCCTTTTCCTCAGTGAACTTCATACTTCGGATGAGTCAAGCCCTGTAGTTCCAGGGAGTTCCTACCTAACAAGGAGAATTTAGCATAAACAGGCACCAAACGCTTGGGATCTTTCAGTGCAACTGAGAACACTAACAAAAGGCTCCTGAAACAATAGAGTTTGCTCAGTTGCTCAAAATCCAGATAGGCAAGCATCCATCAGTATTATGGTATGTTAAAAGTGGAAAATGCAATGCATTTTTAGAACTGTTCATCCCTACTCCACCTGCACAGCAAGGGGATTGCTGACACAGTGCCCAGATATGAAAACTGCAAATGGAAGTCCTCGGGTTTCTGCTATTGCTTAGGAAAAATAAACAATACGCAACCCAACCTGACAGCTTCACTGAACAAAATATACGAGAACTGTTATTTTGAAGCATATGTCTCCACAGGGAAGAAACTAAAAATTGCAATAGCTTTTTTTCCCCCCAAGTATTAAAAATGGAAAATATGTCTTTCCACAGACCCAGACAGTGGTTTTAAACCTGGTTTTATGTAACATCAGCCTCTCTGAAAGATCTGTCTGTAGACATATTCCCTATTAATTAGCAATTTAGTGGCCATCTGTGAAAAGCAAATATGTTTTGATTCATTTAAAATGAAGCTGAGGAGTTAATTGCTTTTACTTCCAGTAGTAACACTCATACTTCTCTCTCTATGTATACACATACACTCAATAAATAAAGTGAGGCAAAACCATGCAGGTCAGTTCATTGACAGATGTGAAGACAGTTTGCTTGACGAAACTATAATTTACCATATGTTCAGGAAAAACAGCTACATAGTAATATGAATTGCGTATCTTATCAGAAGCATCAAGCCTCCACAGAACAGAAATCCTTAAAAGCAGCCACTGGGTACTTCATCTCTATTTTAAAATAATTTGTTCTTCGCAAATAGATGTGCATTATTTGACGTCAAGAATCATGAGCGTTTTTCACCTACTCATGTCCCTCTTTGGTGGAGCTGACCAATGGACCATACCTCCCCAGGGCTACACGATGAGTATGCTGCAGTCCCTCACAAATCCAATTAGGGGTTGAACCTACCCATGTCAAAATAACCGACATTAAAACACTTTCTCCCTGAAAACTGCAGCCACAATGAGATCAGTAGGACAGCACGTGCAGTCATTGCATTTGAAGAACAAGAACCTCTCCCTGCAGAAGGTGGCCCCGAAGCAGAGACCAGGGCCACTGAGACCAAGCCATGCTTTCTTATACTTTGCCCCAAGAGTAAAACCAACCAACCCAGTCAGCCCCACAGGCTCAATACACACACACAGCTTATTCACCTCAATCATCCCTTCCCAGTGTCTACTCACTGCTAACATGACATACACACCGTTCCTTCTACAAGCTCACGTACCTTAAACTTTTTACTAGGCCAACATTTGCACTCAACTCAGCCAAAATTCCCACTGGTCCAGTATAGCTTCACTAACATACCTCTAAATTTTTAATTAAAAGCTGCCTGGATTTATTATTTACCATAATGAAAGACTGAATAAAAAAGAAAATGGAAGTGGTCTGACCTACTTTTTTAAACTGCTATGACATTATAGCAAAGTACTATTACTGGTGGTCAATGGGTCTACAAAGAGTTAATGTAACACAAATGTATTTCTGCCACAGGATCAGCTTTACAGAGGGAGTAAGCAGTGAGCAGAAGGGGATATATCAGTGGCTGAGCAGCAGAGAAAACCAAATTTTGTCTTACGGAACATGGAACATAATTACAGAGTATTAATTCCATCTCTCTGTGCATAAGCACACTAAACACACATGGAAGGACACTAGTTATGAACTGCTTATGCTTTCAAATACCTGTAATATTCTGAGCCTTTCTGACACAAACGTCCTGTTTGGATGTCACCATAGTCCCGTGCTGACTGTACCACAAGCCTTTCAGTCAGTTGGCCAGTGGAGAAGACAGCAATACATGTCTTAAAATCACTTGTTTACACAGTAACTCCTCTCCTGAAACAAAGAGGCTCAACAGAAAACACTCCAAGATCAAAGAAAAAAGTATTGCTGCTATTCACGACTTTCCTCCCCAGGAACTATTCAAGATACTCAGCCCGTAAATCAAGTAAACCAAAACAAAATTAAAAGCTAAGTTTGCTAGAAACAAGGACCAGAAAGCCTTGCAAAACTGCGCCACCTGGCAATGCTCCTCAGGGTAGCATACACCATGTCCAGCCTTCCCCAAAGATACAAGAACTTTGCATAATCAAATCCATTCTATTAAAAATAATTCTAGAATATCAAACATGGAGAAAAAAACATATGCTCTCTTTTTCTTCTTTTAAGCATAATAATAAATGTGCACTCTCTCTGTGTATGTATACACATATGCTATGTATGTATGTATGTATGCGTGTATATACGTAACTTATTTGTTAAGTTCATTGAATAGGAAGAGTTCAGACTTCTAAAAGTAAATTCTTCCTTTCCCTCCACTTGATGCCAACATCTGCGCTCCTGGGAAGCAGTCCTTGAGTGCCCCTACCAAACCATGGCGGCATAGCTCATGTAGCAAACTGAAGTCAAGACCATTGACACCAAAAATCAGAAGGAGGGTGCAAAGGCAGTGCTATGACTCTAAGCTGGACCCAGGAATGAGCAAGCACCACGCTGTTGTAGTTTCTCGGTCAGCCACCAGTGGGAGGCAAGTGCTTACCGTGCACTGAAGTGGGACCTGCACCCTAAGTTTCTGCAGGGTAGCTACACACACTGCCCGGGCAAGGCAGGTGGGGGTCGCAGACATTTTCACACATGTTGACCACCATCTCCATTTCAAGAAAATTCAGTTTCTTTTACGAATAAAGAGAAGATCAACATTTCAAAGGTGATCTTGCTAATAAAATTGTGACCGTGGGCTTAGCTGGCCACACTCCTGTTTAACAAGCCACTAGTTTTTTGACACAGCATTTGTTGCTATTCAAAAAGAGCACAGGATAAAACGCACAAAGAGAAGGAAACGTTATCATTTTCTTTCTGCTCATCTAAATCTGTCCCCATCAGGCTAATGGAAGTTTTACTATTTATTCACAGAGGTTAACTGGCCCAAGGGGAAAAAATTACCCTCCTATTAAAAATTTCCAGCCTATTTAAAGTAAATTTTTCCTGGAATCACTTTAAAATATTAATGTTGGTTATTATATATTTGTCCTCAAATACTCTTTTTTTTTGCTGACACTATAGTGGCAGTTTTGGAATCTCAGAACCAATCTTGTTAACATGTTATCTTACTCAACTAAACAAAAACGATAACGTCCTCGAAGAAAAAGTGACAGCGTTGTTTCCATTTCATACAGAAAAGGTTGTAAAATGACTTTACTTATTTCACTGGACTATTTAAATATACAGATATGTATTTTTGCCCAGGCTATACCTAGCCACTTCAAAACCAAGATAAATTCACATAGTTCTTAAAGACTTATCCTCTAGCAGCGAAGAAGTTAATGGAGTGGTATGTTTGACGTTGGACTCAGCAAATCCCACCTATCTTCAGTTGGAGCTTTAGATAGTCAAACAATTAGGCTCTCTTTGCATCCTTCATGGAAAGAAAATGGCATTCCCTGTGCTACTGAAAGATAGCAGTAGCTTTTGAGGATGCATCACGAGATAGGTGCTAAAAAAAATGCACTGTTAATGGCAAAGTATAAACGAGAAATCACATACCCTTTCCTTTTATTAGTGGGCAATAACACATTAGCAGAACTGATTTGAAATTGCTTATTTCTGATGCTTTGGACATCCACAGCCCCTAGCAATCCCATGCGCAAATCTATGTGATCTGCAAAATGAGGACCATAACAGGAACATGTAGCCACCAGCTGTGATATGAGTAGCCCAGCTCATAACAAACATGTTACTTGGCATGGGACAAATATGAATTTTTCTGAGTGATGTACAAAAGCTTTAGCCAGGAAACTTCTTTTCCCTCCCCCACATCTGTCACCCATACATTTGCCATGTACCTTCCAGGTTCCCAACAGATCAGATAAAATTCTTATAAAGTAGCCCTAGTTCAAGCTGAGATCAATGTTTGAGAGCTTAATTCTACAGGCAAAATAGTGTTATTTTAACATAAAATTTTATGGTGGAAGAATGTCTGTCAACAATTAAGCTCTAAATAGCTGCAAACTAAACAAATCAGTTTTGTTCCTCCCATCCCGAGGAATGACCATAGCTCAAAACTTCAGCATGTTAAAAGCAATCAAGACCCTACAAAAACCAGAGAGGTAAACTCAAAGATTGGATTACTTAGTTGCCATTCCCGCAAACACATATTGCGAATAGTCCTAATGGTTTCCAACTAGTTGTTCACAGGATAAAGGTGCTGTGCAGATACACAGTCAGTTGCAGGGTTAGAAATGTAAGGTTCTAGAAGTCCAAATACAAACAAAATTGTTTCCCTCAAATGTGATTGCATTCACGAGATTTAAAATTGCCAGAACACTATTTTTTACAACTTGCTGAAATTAAAGTTCATTTTAGAATTCAGAGCAGATATCTATCAACATTAATCTTGCATGATTTCATTTTCTTTCCACCACATTTTCATATGAAGAGTTTGGAGCAAGTACAACTTCAAAGTATCCCCATGCACATTCTTCATTTTATGAAGGTTATGTTCATTCAGTATTCATAGTACTAAATAACAATACTGAATATTACTAGCTGTTCTTGTCTAGCTAGTATCATGAGCATAACCCAACGAACAATAAGCCAAAGGTCAGGATATTTCCTATTAAACAGGTACCTTCATCAGGAAATATGTTTGGAAGCCTGTTTTGTACTACACTGCTACATTGTCTACTGCACCTTCTCATGAGGAAACCGTGTAATTATCTCCAAGTTTTATATAAATTTCCCTTCTGCTACGCAGGTGTTTTATTAGGATGATGGGACTCTTAGCAGCGTAAAAAGCTAGAACAAGATTAACAATTTTTATAGCTAAAATATCCCAATCCCTACGCGATCAAGAATGCTCGTTTTTATACTTCTTCTCACTAACCTTCAGCCTGCTTAACACTGCACACGTAAACTCAGTATGTGATTTCATTGTTGCTGTAAAATGACACACACATCAGAATCAAAGCTTCACGCTTCTATCATAACAGGCACCATGCTGCTAATTGAGTTACATTATATATTTGGTTTTAATTTTCTGCTTAGCAAGGATTGACTTTTTTCTCCTCTAGATGTAATATTACCATATAGAAGCTTCTCTCTTTCTCCATATGATATGTTCTTCCATGTACAATTTTTTTTTCCTTATTTCCGTTCAAATTTCACCCTTACCTAGAAAAACATGACCTAGTTTAACGGTGGCGACCATATGGTTCTTAACTCCAAGTAGTTCTCAAGGCACTTGGAATGCAGATCCTGCACTGAAGTGACACAACATGGCCAAAAGCTGGACAGCTTGGCAATATGAATCCCTTGCGACAAGGAAATGTGAGCCAGAGGTGCCCAAGGCCAGTATCATCCCGGTTGCTTTAGGATCTGACTGTATGTTCAGCCCACAGCAGAGTTCGTGGCCTCTAGAGACCTAGTGTTCTCTCTCCCTTACGAGATGCTCTTGGACCTCCTCCCACTTACCGACCCACTTGTCCAATATATACAGCTCTCAGACGTACAAAGATTTTGCCACATACCAAATGGAGGCACAAAGATTGCCTGTGCTCACTCGGGAGCATTAATTTTTAATACTTCAGGCTTTACACGTTTTATGGTTTACTTACAAGAGAATATTGAAAGGATATTGACAGAATATTGCTTCCAAAATGACTGAATTTTTGCTAGCCACAGCAATACTCCCAATTGTGATTTTAAAACTAACCAGTAAGAAAGTGTGTAATAACTACATTGCCACCAAAAATATTTTAAGCTGCATAATAATATTTGACACAATTCCAGATGTTCTTATGATATCAGTATTCATGACACACAGCTACTTGGCATTGTGTGTGTGAGAGACAGAATCTCTAATACTTACAGCCAATCATCATCATAGCAACAGCAAAGATCTTCTCCCCATCTGTAGTCGGAGCGATGTTCCCAAATCCAACACTGGTGAGGCTGGTCATTGTAAAATACAACGAGGAGATGTAGACCGAATCTTTGCTCGGTCCGCCTTCCCATTTTCCAAAGCCTGATGTGTTAAAGCGGTAAGGTGTTCCTATTGACATCCCCAGCTGATAGAGCCAGCTCTCAGTTCGGATCGTGTTTGTATCCTCATCGATAACTTCATAGTCTCCTATGCTGTACCAAATGCAGGCCAACCAGTGTGCTGCAAGACCAAAAACGCACACCAGCAGAACCAAGACTGCTGCTCCGTATTCAATGTAGTGGTCCAACTTCCGAGCTACACGACCCAGCCGAAGTAGCCTGACCACTTTAAGTGAACTGAAGAGGCTACTGATGCCCTAGAAGGATAAAGCACAGTGACCATTAGAATTTAGTATTAAAGCAACAATATTCATAACTGCAGTTTCCAAAGACACGAGGTGATCCAATCACAAATAGATGGTCATCAGATAACACCTGAAAAGCAAGATTGTGAAACATGAAAAGGTTAGTGACCCTTTTCAGGGATGGATATATGCACTCTTGTCTTCATCCACTAACATCTTGTGGGTTGCTCTCTGAACTCCCCTTTCAGATGGTTTGAATAGGTCTACAAATATGTTTGTAAAGGTGCTAAATGACAGGCTATTTATTGTGCGTCCAGTTGTGCAAGCAGACCATCCCTGAGCATCCTGATGCTACTTTAGGCTGATTGAAAATAAATGTGGAAGTCACTGGCCATTAAACTATACAAATCTAATGTTGAGAGGAACATAACCAGACACCTATTGAATTCACTCCAGCATCTGGAGTCATGAACCTCTTATGGCTGTTCCTGACTTCCTCATGATCTTGGGCAACACGTGTCCTCTCATGTCTCAGATATAACACAGTTTGCAGTGTTTAGCTCAGACATACCAGGAAGATAAATAAGGAAGGCCAAAAAATACTGGAAGTACCTGGTGATTTGTAATTTTTCAGTGTAACAACACATTTCCTATGAGTTTACTTTCATACAAGAATCCACGCACTAATAATCATTCCTCTGACATTTCTTACAGGGACTACACAAAACTTAACTATTTCAAATATCTCACTGTCTAATCTCCACATCATACTCCTTTTATGACAGGCATTGTTATCAATGTAGTATTTCTGTGCTGATACTAATATGGGTCCCATAAAACAGAATTAAGCCAGCATGTAGGATTTTGTATTGTTAACTTCTAGACAGATTTGCAATCCCATGCACAAGAAGTTAAATAAAAAAATTCAAAGCCATTTGGGGCACTAGAAGATCTGAATAGCCTTTCATAAAAATCCTTTCTTCTTTTTTCTACTCCCTCTTATCAAGACTGTTTCATACATAGAAGTCTGATTAAAATTTAAGCAGACTGGTTTAATGAGTATTTCTGGAAATGCATAATTGCATACTTCTGGTCACCAGCTTTTACTGGAAGTTTGTTTATTCCTGCATAAATACAACTGCTTCAGTATCTTAGGCTGGTTCAATGCACTAGAAGAGATGTTTTATTAAATAATTACATAAAGCATATTGACTCATGTTCCCTAGGACTGCAGCAATGTATTTCCCCTTTATTTCATGAATTTGTCATGATTACAGTGACTCATTTTCAGAGACAGATGTAATCTGTTACCTGGGAACACACTATCAATTTCTATTAAGTATTTGGACAAGATCTGACACAACCAGGGGGAGGGGAGTAAAAAGGAAGAAAAAAAAGGAGAAAAAAACAGCCTTCCTTTAAATCGGAGATATTTGCAGAGATCTAGAAGAGACCAAGTGATCTATACTTTTCATGATTATCTATGCCAACCTTTTCAAGTCACTGATGCAAAAATTCCTTCACAAAGGAAAAGTTAATTTCCATTTCCCATTCATTCCATACCTGGCTTTGTTTTGTAAACAATGGAGCAAAGCCTTGATGCCAGTTCAGAGAATATGACACAGAAGGCATAAGGCCTTCATTTCCAGGGGAGGGAAAGCAGGAACTTCTGAACACTCAGGATGGAGAAGAAAAGCAAAGGGGAAAACACAAAAAACTGTAACACGATAACCATATTTTAGAACTGGATATGCAAGTCCCTGAGTGACAAGCACATATAGTCTCTGCATTCTAAATATCCGCATTCTGACATTACAATACAACTTTCTGGCCTTTTTCCTCAGGACCAATGCCCATTTCTCCCTTTCCTCTTTACAAACTTTAACAGCAAAACAGTAATATTTTACATTTTGAGAAGTCGCCAGTAATGGCCTGCTTTTAGCTTCAGTCTCAAAGCCAAGCTTTTTAATCATGCAGTGCTTACAAGTCTCAGGCAAAGGCAGGAAATTTTTTCCATCCCAGCATTCTAAACACCAGTTTTATTTTTGTTCAAAAATAGTGGTGCAAAATTTGTTCTTAACATTAAAACTCATCACTGGGATTTAAAAAAAAACCAACATGCTGTTTGTCAGTGAGAGTCCTACCAAAGACAAAAATAATAATGATTCAGGAAGGACTTAAAAGTTTGGAATTTGGTTAATTCTTAATTGAAAAAAAGAGTGAAGGATTAGAAACACTTGTGGAGGGAATCACAGAAGGGGAGTTTAAGAAATTGGATATGAAAAATGCAAATACAAAATAAAATATTTGAAATTAGGTTTAAAACATTTAAGGCAAACTACTTTGCTTTCAGAATACTCTTATCTTAATTTCCCTTGTGAAAGTCACAAAAAGAAATTTTGTAAAAACATTTAAAATGTGATAGAACGGCATCATTTGGGAGAAAGTGATTCTACCAAATTCTGACCAGAGATAGAGAGAATTAGGTTTTTTGTACAAAAAGAACTTGCTTATTTACAGAAAATAAATACTTGATTTGGTTGCGTTGAAAGGGTGCATTGAATATTCAAATTAGTCACAATTTTCACCTGACTGCATTGCCAATAAGATTCTAAAAGTTCAGAAAAAGCTTTAAAAAATTCATTTATTTTTAGCTCAGCATTAACAGTTATTTTCTATTTGATTTCCTCAGAGGAAAGGATTTGTCTATTCTAAATGGATCAATATCAAGAGGAAGAAATGGTCAGGGAAATAATTATTCATATAACTCTCTTAAAAATTTCTAAGTGACAGAATTTCAAATGGGTATAAACAATGGAAACTTAATAGACTGTTTCATAGATGATACAGTAGAAAAAAATCAGGTCGTTCTCCAATACTTTAAAATGGTACTTTTTGTCACTAAATTTAGCAAGTAATATTTTAATACTCACAGGAATAGATCTGCTGGATTCAAAATTGACATTTTTAGATTTCCACTTTCCAAAATAGAACTGCACTTTTAAATTACTGTCCATTTTAATGCTCTTATCAGTGCATATTATTTTTACGCTTTTATCTTACAGATGGCTCCAAGATGTCACGCAAAAGAGCCTGAACTCAACTTACTCCTCTTGATGCATGTCCCACCCTCTTAGCTCTGCTACTCCTATAACCTTTGAGAGGCAGATTAAGAGAACCCAGAGCTCCTTCTGCCCAAAGGACAAAGATACACCTCAGTTCATAAAGAGCTGGTAATTGCACTACAGGTCCCAAACAGGCACCCCCAGATGCTCTGCTCTAAAGGATCACCGTAAGGAACTCCTGTGCAGCAGGCAGGGAAAGGACAAGACTAAGTAATATCCCACAAAGTCCTACCTGGGCCTGCCTTACTCAGACACAGTTCCGCCTATTAGTACTCTATCCAACAGATGCCTGCCCTTAGGGGTATGCAGAAGCTAAGAAATCTGTTATATGGCCAGGGTAGAAAAACAGTATATTTTTACTATGTTTTGTTACAGAGATAACTTGCGTGCAGCGCTTACTTAAATATGCAGCACTTAGTCAAATATGGCAGAAAATGCTGAATTTCACACAAACCTATATATCAAATTGTTTGAAGTAACTGAATGACACTACATAAAGATGCTACTGCTGATACCTGCATATTGTTGTTGATAAATATTTAATAGGCTGGCAGTTTTACTTTCGTTGCCAGTGATGGCTGATGCATGAAAATGGAAGAATCTGTAGCAAGTCCCCTCCAAACCAAAGGGCAAGCTCAAAGCCCTGAGAGCCAGAAGAAATAACTCTGTATTTGCTGATTGAGCAAACCTGAATGTCAAAACTCCTTAAAGTAATAAATACAACCACTCCCCCTTCCTCTCCTCCCATGCAATTTTTGCAGAGTGGAACTGCACCTCAAACACAACAGAAAAACAGATCAGCCTCAGTTCTGGAGGAAAGCAGGACCCACATTTTACATTTAAAGAGAATGCTTCAGAAGTTTATCCATTAAATACTGCCAGAACTAAATTTCCATGTATAATTTGTCATTAATTAGACCTACTCACTAGATACTGTGCACATTTACACAGAATTTCTTTTGTATCTCTCTGTTTTGTGCAAGACATGATCTACTGCCAGTACACCCCTTGTCTCACACTGATACCTCAGCCACGTAAGTAATCTTCTCTCCAAACACAGGATCCAGGATATCCATGTTTTGGCTCTAGCTTTGCATCAGACAACGTAAGATTTCTGCCATTACTTCCATATCCATAAAAAGCGATAGAGAAGAGACACTGTGATGAATTACTGTGTGAAGTGTTTTGAAAACATAAGAGCTGTAGCAGAGTAATTATTAGTTACTTGTGTCATTATGGTCCCCAAGAACAGTAACAGTGGACACTACAGTGCTAGATGCTGTACAAATAAAAAACAGTTGCTGCTGTTCATTTGCCATGCTAAATTAAGTTCAACTCAATTCATTAAATAATAAAATTCCACCTAGAAAAAAACAAAATACAAATTGTTTAAAGAACAGCAATAAAAATTAACTACAGCAAAAAAACCCCCATGAGAAATAATTCATTTTCCCTTCCAAACAAGATGTAGGATAAACAACTTCCGAAAAGAACTAAAATGCAACTTTCATCCCACCTCCTATAGCTATATAGAACGCTAGCACTTCAGTAATAGATTTAATCTGCATGACAATATTCACTTTTTAGGCCATTATTTACTTTCCATGTGTACAGAAAGAAAATGCACTTAACCCAAGCATTAAGGGTTTTTTCTAGGCTCAAAGGAAGTATAATTCCTTCCTACCTACTATCTATTTTAAAAAAGAGAAATACTCAGTATTGACACAAATCTGTTCTAAGTTTTCCAGCACTTTCCTCTCTCATGTAACTGCTAAAGTTCTGGCTTCATCTCAACTAAAGGGAGATGCAGGAGACTAAAAGCTAACCATTAAAAGAATGAGAAAGAAACAGAACAAAAAAATAAACTAATTATCCAAAAAAGGGAGACAATGACCTGAAATTATCACTACCACAAGTGAGGCAAGAGCCATGGAAAGCACTGCCGCCTTTCTTGACATTTGATTCTGAAGTCAGCTGTGCCGCAGCTTGGCTCTGCCTACCTGCAGTAACATGGCAGCCCTGTCAGGTCATTATTAGGACTTCTCATTTCTGTCATTTGCCTCTTCTGATTTTCTTAATTAGGTCTGAGAACATGACCTTTCCTACAGATTGCCATATTTAGCAGCCAACAGATGAGACAACGTTATGCGCACAGGTCAAAATCAATATCTAAACCCTCTGGTTACTGCTGTGGTTTTCAGCACTGAAAAAAGCAGATCTCTAGACTCACAAAGCTTATTTTAGTCAGACATCTGCAAGCTTGGTTAGAATTGAGGGAGAAACAGCAATAATTCATGTATAAAAGCACAGGGTATGAGAAGAAGTATATTACACACATACACATGACACTCAGGAAACAAACTCTTTTTTTACTTTGAGAGGAAGAACAAGGATAAAGATAACACATAAGTAATCTAAAGAAATCCCACTTTCCACACTAACAAATAAAAAATTTACCCCAACAGACAGCAATCTGCTTCCCAATGCTTCCGATTCAAAGAAGCCGTTAGTTTCAGAAGCTTTTTACTTATCTCAAAGAGGCAAAACACCCAAATAAGATTTAGTGTTACTGGCATCTAATACCACTCCATCTTTCCAATTCTAATCCAATCCCTAATATGAAATAGACTATAAAGCAACCATTTAGCTACTCAAATAAATACCCTTTGCCATCTCATCTGACTTTCTGCCTCAGATCGATACAAGTATTCTGAATGGGGGAAAAAGAATGGAGTAACTGATCCCCGTCTCTGAAACATGCTTCCCTTTATATGCAGTGTAAGTATCACTCTAACAGCAGCTTTTTGAAATAATTCAGAATCTAACATATTCAATTAGCTCTCCTTCTTGGACAAAGGCTATCACCATACATTATCACTGAAAATGTAATTCAGTGTTTTAATTCTTCTAGCCTTATACAGATTGAATAGCTTATGTAGACTACTATTCTCTATCAGTATGATAAATCATGTCATGCTTTTCAAAGCTATGAAGAAGTAGCCCTGAAACCCAATAACACCTTTACTTATCTATGACTTAGCAAAAAGACTAATCTGAACATTAGTAGCACAGAAGAGGAACTAACTGGCATCTTAACAGCCACAGCAGAACCTACAGAGTAGGTGTTAGGCAGGGACACAGCAACACATCCTTCTCTGGTATTCTCTTTTGGGAGGGGCTACCCATCAGCAGACAGTGTAGATGTCTCGGAGCCACCCAGGTGTATGAACCTGAGACAGACCAGGGAAACAAGCAGAATTTAAATTAACGAAACACTTTAAGCAGGCTTGAAGTAGAGGAAAGAATTGACCCTAAGTGGGTTAAATGGCAGAAGAGCTCTGCGGGCCTATATACACCAACACAATTTGGAAAACAGAGGACTTGGGGGGAAAAGGCAGCCTGCCCTTCAGAGGGTAGCATAAAAGAGGCACTTCATTAGTAGCATGGAGGTTGGTTTTTTAAGGAGGGAAGTTGGAGAAACTCACATTTGATTGAAAAAAAAAAAAAGGAGAAAAAAAAAAAACGTAGACAAAGAAGAGAGACACCCTGAATCAAGTCCTCAAGAGACTGTGAACAGTAAGTGCTTCTTTGCCTCCCTGGTTTATATCCTGGCAGTCCACTTTACCCCAGGAATCTGCTTTACCCCATTTGCACTTCCCCAAATACTCCTTCCACCTACCTGCCTGTTAAGGCATAATTCCTGCCTGGCACAGCCCCTTGGGGCCATGCTGCAGTACAGACGCACCTACAAAAGTCAGACAAGCAGCACTCCTCCTCCGTGACCACCTTTCCTTTCTTTTGTGCTCCCCTTCTTCCGCAGGTCAAGGCCCCCAGGCTCCTCCTGAAGGTCCCAACACCACCTAGGAGCCACACCAACAACCCCCCCTAGCCTTGCTCCAAGGGCCTCTGGCAGGCTACAGCCCGGAGGACACATCTCCCTTGGGCTTTGCCCTATTTCTCAGGGGTCTCTCACAAAGGAACACCCAACCAAGTAAACCTCCACCACCACCACACCCCCCAACCCAAGGCCCGTGCTCCAGCCCTTCCACTGCCCCACCTGGGTACAGCAACCCAGTTGCTTGATTCTTCCCCAGGAGGACCGGTAAGGAGTCACCCAGTCCGGGCAGTCTCACTAATCCCTTCTCATCTACTTTCATCACGTCCAAGAACCACAATTTGCTGACATTTCCTCTATGCCTGGATCATACTCTGTGATACTTAGCTGCTTTGTTATAAGCATTACATAGAAAGTAGGTTATGGCTACTTTAATTTTAATTAGCCACAGAAAAATATTCATTCATTACCAAATTTATCAATAGATTCACATGCAAAACACAGTACTGCCTAATTGGACAGATCCAAATAAGAGAGGTGAATTACACACTGTTTCAAACAGATTTCATATTATACAGCTGTTTGCAGTTTAAAAGAGTTTAAAAATTCTATTTTCCAGTTTGCAAAATTCATCTAACCAAAAATCTTTCTTTATGGACCCCTGTTTATTCCATAAAACTATAAATATGATAATTTATTCCTTTGTCCCTTATTGCAAGCAAATGGTAAAACAAGTCTAGGGAAGTTGCATGCTTTTCAGTGTAGCTACTTCAGTAATTCCTAGATAGCTAATTTGTATAAGGATGAGAGATTATTCCACTAATAAGGTTTAAATTAATCTATTGCAAAAGTACTGCCTCAGAGAGTTGCCAACAATCTGACCAGCAACACATTCATTTTTTCCTCTCTCACAACTCACTGTTTACTTTCCAGCTACACCATGCTCACTTAGCACTAAATAGCTTAATTTACTGCTATTACTTCTGTATTGTGTTTTTTCTGGGACTTTTCTTACCATCATAAATTTTGTCCTTTCAAAGCTGTATACCTTCTTTGCCTACATGCTAGCTTCTCTCTTACTCATCCACTTAAGTGAACACTAGATCATTTATATTGAATACATCTTTCCTGATGATCTTTTACTAAGCATTTATTTCTCTTCTACCCCACCTAATAAGAGTGATATATGGTTCTCAATTTGGCATCAGCCAACGATTGATCATAGTGTTCTGTTCACATACGGATGGCAATTACTACTACAAACTCCCTATTTGAGAGATTTGTATGGTGGTGACATGACTGGATTCCACTCCTACCATGAGATTTCACAACAACAGTGTCACATGTAATAAGTCAAATTTTTTCCAATATAAATTACATCTTATGGTATTATGGCTGAAAACCACAGTGCAAAATTGCTCAAGCTAACACTGCAAAAATATGCTTCAACTTGCCTTTGGCATTCAAAGTCTTCAATTGCATTGTCCTTGGCAAAAATTGTGGCATTTTCTTTAAGCCTGTTTTTTATTAAATCTACTGATTGATGTCTGAACACAAAAAGATAACATTATCCCCCAAAGTAGGTGGTATTTTCTTAAGTGAGGAATAATACTAATTACTGTAAAGGATTACTGACAAATGTTATTGTGATCATTCAAATTCAAAAGAGACTAATACCACGTTTTAAGGGCTGTGTAAATTGTAGAGCAATACTTTCTTTTCTTACTCAAACTATACTACAGCATGATGTATTGTCTTAACAGTAGAAAGTCTAAGCCTTGCATTAAGTTGATTCATCAATCAGTAGAATATTTTCTTTTCGTGAAGTTCTGTGGCAGGTCAAGACAGTAATTTGTATTTAATTGTATAATTAGCTTCACATATAGAAAAGCCAGGAGAAACATTTATAACTTTTCTTTCATTTGGGTAACAATGGAAATTTCTCTACAGCTATTCGTTCCTTCATTTGTTGAATTCTGTTCATGTCTGAATATGAGATACTGTACTGTCTCTTTGAGCACAGCACTTGAGATCAGAAGCTTCATACAGTCTCATATTTAATTCTATGGTCTTGAACAAAGACATTAATGTTTTTTCTTTCCTCTTCCATCTGTAGAATGCGGCTATTCATACCTAAGTGCCTCTTGTATTAATTGTCGTTATTAATAGTTGTATTGATTAATAGTTAATGAATTCAAAGTATTTTTGTGGACAAAAATATTCTCAACAGTGCAGAGAGGAAACTGGAATTTCAATTATATTAAAAAATGTGAATTGAAAATATACCAATGCTCCAAACTGCAACAAACCCAAAGAATTTTGAAATTGCCTGAAAAACACAGAAGTTACACTCGGTTTTGTTTCAAGAAAATATTTTACATTGTATCTTATAATGGAATAGTGAAGTAAATTGAAAAACAAAAAGTTACTTCAAAATAGAAAAGAAATTCAATATCAGAATTTTTTAAAATTAGTATCTGCTTGTCAAAAATATTGATCAACTCTAGTTTCATATGTTATAATTAATCTTACATTAGTGGATCACTTTAAAGATGACAAAAATGATTTCACTATTAATCTACCAAGAGCTAAGTGATGGGACAGTCCCAAAATTACCCAGAGCCTCAACACTCTATATAAACAGCTTTTTACTTCTTCAGCTCCAGGTCCTGTATCCCTTGCAAATCAATTCGTCTCCACCACAGTAATTACGGCATTCTTAAAAACAAATTGACTTGTCAAGTTAGTTCCTCCATGACATCCTCAGTGTCTTCAGTGATGTTTCTTTTAAGAGAGAATGACAGCAGGCAGAAAAAACTGAGCTTCCACCTGCCCCAGTCCCCCTTCACTAGAAGGACTGCAACAAAGCCAGGATTCTATTTCCTCCTGTTTAAAATCATATATGGAAAACATTGAAACAGGAAATATTCTTCATCTCATTTTATCACCACTGTTGACACTGGGTATCATTTAATCTCTTGCAATTTTTTTAAGAGTATTCACATTAGGACTGAAAAAAAAAATCCCTGCAGCAGCCATGGCCACCTACTAACTCCAGCCTCATGGCTCCAAGGGAATTCCCTTTAGCAAAATCAAAGTGACACACAGATAACAATCCAGTTCGGCTACTTATAACTTGAGCAGCGCAGCCTCACAGCTGACTTAATCCAACTGTGAAGTAATATGGTGTGTAATCCAGGGTGAGAGACAGGTAAAATTTAAACCAGCAAGTTTGAAAGAAAGGGTGTTGACCCACAAGGCAACGCTCTGCACAACAGAGAAGAAGATAAAAGGCAAAGCCTTTCTACTTTCAAGACACCCTGAATGTGGCTTTTTTTTCCCTCTTCTTTAATAAAAGGTTATCTTTCTCTCTACAGGCAGTTGATGAAACAGTGATCAGCATATACTGTCCTAAATCCCCACCTGATGTGCACTACGTTATTCTGCTGGCATTGCTGGCAAATCCCCTCAGGTCCTGTAAACCAGTGTATGAGCCCTTAATAGAAGTACAGCAATTTACACCAGTGGCAACTCTGCTCTAACAACCCTACAATGATTTATACCAGCTAAATGACAGAACCCACTTGGGGAAATAGAGACGAAGAGTCTTGAAAGGATAGCATCAAGAAAATATTCTTTTCCTTAGGCACAATAGCTAGAATAACTAAAACTAACACTGTTATACTGATTAAGGAGACTGTTGAAGAGCCATAGGAAAACTGAAGTACCAATCAGCTCCTCACTGTTACAAGGCAACACTGAGACAGAGACTCTGAAGAAATTCAAACTCACACAACAAGAATTTCTCTGCAGAATTGCTACCATGAGTCTGAGAGCGCCTGTGCTCAGCTCAAGGGTTGTCACAGCTACTGGTATAGACATTTTCCTCAGGGATGTTCTGTAGGTCACATCAACAGTCTATAGTTATGAAATATTCCTCCAGCAAAATCATCAGCAGGTTGCTACTATCTGCAGCGGGTGAGAAAAGCTTCCTTCCTTTTTTTTCTCCCTCTTGCTTTTTTTTTAATTTTTTTTTTTTTTTTTTTTTTTTTTTTAATCTTTCAGGCTAAATGTCAGAAAATGACACATGGCCACTCCTTCCATTGCTTTATCAGTGCCATGGCAAAGTAATATGTGAAAGCCCTGCACAATAATTTGCAGCCTGGGTCCTTTTTATGACAAACAAATATTTAAGGACAGGTCTCACAAGGCTTTTTTGCTTGATCTCATCTGTGTTATTTCAGTCTGCAGCTTTATATAAAATGAAAACCTCTCTAGGGAATTAAATATCAAATAACATTATGTTTTTTCTACTGCATCCAATAGTTTGCCTACTTGTCCTCAAGTCATTGAGCAAAATACTTTAAATACTTTATATTTGATAAAAACCCGTGTAGTGTATTTTTACGAAAGTAATGCAGTTTTATGCTTTTACCCAGATATTTCACCTGGCATAATTTTCTTTTAATAGCTACATTGTCCTTTATAACATGGGCATATTTTAAAGGAACTCATAAAAACTAAATTTTACAGGCTAAAAATTAAATACTAAGCACTGATGAGATGTGTATGTATGTTACAGGTTTAGCATGTGTCACAGATAAATACAGACACATAATTATTTGATGGTACAGATTTTATAACATGTAATTAAAAAGTGGACTGCTGGAATCCTCTAAGATTTTATTAACAATTCATTAACTGTCTGAACTATTTAGGCATGGAACCTTAATATATTTCGTTTAGGAATATTTTCTTGGCAGCCTGATCCAGTAGGAGAACAAGCAGTTAAAACGGGGTAGTATTGTGGTTTTAAGCATCTGAATGTTAGTCCTTTTGCTGGTTTGTAACCTGTTCCCAAAGAAATGAGCAAGAATTAAGAAGGAGTCTAGATTTCCAGATTTCTCCTTATCCTTTCTTCTAATTATGGAATTACCAAACAAGTGTCAAAACAGCATCTTCAATTGCTTCACCTTCCTCTGAAACAACTGTTGCCAAACAATGCTGCATGGATCACCACATACCCACACAGTACTTTCTGGTGGTCTAAGAAGATTTAGTGAGTCACTGCTTGCCTCTGCCACCTGCTATATTGTATTAGAAGCAGCTGAGAAAAGTGTATTATACTTTCCAATTGTTCATGTGAAGAACTGCCATTAGTGGACATACCCAGTTCGGTCAACAGTGAAAGCAAGAGAACCCTGCCCCAAGAAACTATCTTGACACACCAGTTCAAGCTATTCGTGCTAAGTCAGATGAAGCAGTTTTCCTCAGTGCTGTACAGAGGTTCTGCTTTCTGCTCTGCCTGTCCTCCTGTACTCTGAGGATGTAGAATGAAGGAAGATAAACACGGATTTCTGACACCAAAAACCTCAGCCTCTCCCAGCGCAGTTAAAGATGGACCCTTCTGGCTAGGACTCCTAAGCAAACTTCTACATGGGCTGAGGGCAGCTACTAGAGACATATGTACACTAATTCAATATATTGAAAAGCATACATTTCTTTCTTCTCTCCCTCCCCCTCCCCCCAACCATTAAGTAATAATTAATGTATGGAAGTGGAACTAGTATACTGACCTCATCGACATTCTCAAATGCATTGATGACATCATACGGCAAGCATGAGAGCAGATCGATCACAAACCAGGTCTTCAAGTAATTCATGCGAATCAGCTTCGGGTCAGAGATCACCTCTCCTGCTGGCCCCACAAAGGTGGTATGGAAATTAAGCACAATGTCTACCAAAAAAATTACATCTACAATGCTGTCGACTACTAGCCATGCCACATTGTTCTGTTTGGTTTTAAAGGAGACATTGTAAGGGACCAAAATAGCAGTGTAGAAGGTTAAAATCAAGATGATCCAGTCCCAGGTAGTCTTGAAAACGCAATAATGCAAAATTATATGCGGCGGAGTCTTTGGTGCCTCTTGTTTGTACTGCGGGAGGATTTCAGAGCCCAGCTGCAGTACCTGTAGTCACAGAGATTTCAGGAGAAAAAGAAAACATGCTTAATTTTTTTCACGTTATTTTTCACATTGTAGATTCTCAAGCTCACTACAACAGCTGATAAAAATGCATGTCCATTAACTCCTTTTATCACCACCAAATGGTAAGCAAGTCAGGATAAGTATTCTGTTAAACAAATCAGCATCAACCTAAGAACAGTTGTTGTTTCTTTTAATGCCATTCATTATTTTTTGACACTAAGCCTAATGTGCTGGGTCTCCAAGTCATATAGAGAACAGACAGCTCCTTCAGCAGTCTAAACAGATGAGACAGATAAACGATGGGCAGGAAGGCGGTTGCAAATAGAAATCAATGGCAAAACCAGGAACAATACTGCAACTTCTGAGTTCCAGTCCAGCACCGGGACCACTGGACCACATTGCTTCTCCACATTGTCTATTTAATTGTTCACTATACTGTATCTGAAACAGTCTTATACTACAATCTGTCATGAATGCACAGGGCTTTGTTCCTCTTCTATGGGCCGTGCAGGACCAAAGCCCATGGATAACTATCATTAGCCTAAATAAACTCATTTTGAACTTTAACTTTTCATTGAGAGATCAGTGTCTTCACCATCTGATGGTGTACAGTCAAGTTACAATGCAGTTAGGTCTGAATTCAAAAAAGCTCTGCAGCAAAACATGATCTGTCAGCATGTTTTAAACCCTGGGCCTCAAGCTGAGCACGTGCTCCAGGTGTTTTGCATAACTGCAATCTCGATCAATGCTGCCCATTTTAAGTCTACTCTCTTTCCAGTTCTGCACACCAGTGCAAAAAGAGTATGAGTATAGATCTTGGGAACCAAAGTTTCTTTTACATACCTATGAACAAGAATGTGTTTGTTTACATCTATGGATATACATGAGGGTGAAACCAACGTGAAGGACCTGTCTCCAAATAAAGAGAAGTTAATTTTAAAATAAAATTTAACCTGGATGAGTTATGGGTGAAAACTGAAAGGAAGATGGAGGTTTGCTCAAGTGAGATGTGTTTGCTAATGCCAAACTCATAGAACCTGTGAGAACTATTTAGGAGCATGGTTCCTTTTTTACATTTATTTACATCATAGTTCAGAGCAATAGGGAGCAGAGAAGGAAATTAAATGGCCACCTTCTCAGGGAAAAGATCAGACAACGTAGCTATAATAGGAGGATGTCTTCCTTTCATGTTCCTTATCTCAGCTTTTTTAACGTCAATTATTTGGACACGGATTTTTATCTGCAGGCTTTTCTGAGTGCTTTTTATTATTCTTTTTTTGTGAACTGGTGGGCTTTTTTCCAACAGATTAAGCCAAAGGGGACAAAAGAAAACAATCAGCTACAAGAGTCCTACTTGGACAAAACAGCCTCAGATCAAGTTCCCTGCTGCTTTGAACCTCACATAATCACTTACTCCTGTGCACAACAGGGGTCAGACACTGTCATATCACAGTCCCTTGCACATGTGTAAATGACAGCAGGAGCTGCAAGCCTGCTGACTTTCAGCCCAGTATGTTCTCCAGAAGAGAAGTAGCATGACCTGCTCAGAGACCTGCATGTTAGCACAGAGGCATCAATAGTTTGAAAAAAATAAGAGGACTTGGTATTTTTGTTTCACTGAGTTTCTAGAATGACAGCAAAAAGGGAAAAGGAACATTTTCCCCTAAGTAGAATCCTTGCAGACCAAACTAGGACTCAGACAAGTCCACTGCAGTATTAAGTACTCTGCCACTCCTGACCCTGATTCATGCAGGTTCTCCATACTACAAAAAAAAAATTAAAAATAAAGTTGCCTTATGGTGAGAGGAGCTGGAAGCAGCACAAGACAGAAGCAGTTTCTTCTCTGCAGGAGGCACTGGCCAGCCAATGCAGTCCCCAGAAGTCACTGGTAGTGACTGGAAGAGGCACAGGTTGTGTACTGAGTTAGTATGTGTACTCAGAGCATCGTTCCCTTCAGGGCTTGTCTGCAATCCCAGCGACAAATGTTAGGATGTCTTTTCTCGAAAAAAGTTCTAGCCGAAGATCAATACTGCAAATACCTCCTGCCCCCCTTTTTGAACATCATAGCTGTACCTGAATCAGTTGGAAAGCACTGAGCTACTACTGGCTTTTATGAGGATTTGCAGCAGCCCTAACATAAGATCCCAAGCCTGAAATATGCTTCACTGGGCAAGGAGGTTCCTCTGCAATATTCACTCACTGGAATAACTGATCAGCAAACCCAAGCACTTTCTATCACCTAGTAACATTTTTCAGTCAGTTAACTGGATTCCAGTTCTAATGCTGAGATCTTACCAGTGTGGGGAGATTGTATCACCCCTTAAATGCAGGCTGAAAACATAATTGCTTCTTTTGCAATCACGTCTCCTAAAGCTTACTTTTTTCGCCTCTGATATTATATGAAAAAGTCAAACATTTTGGTAATCATTCTAATCAGCACAGGAACTTCAACCATGAAACACCAAAAAAATAGTTTTGTTAGTTCTTGTCAGATTGATTCTTTTATATACATACATAAGTTCTAGGCTGAAAATTGTAAAATTCACTCCATTTTGGCCACCACTGGTCTCTTTGTACTCCAAGAACTTGTGGAAATTTTGCATCATCCAAACTAAAGTTACTGGAAAATGTACTAATGTATTCCCATATACCTGAATAATAGGAACAAAGGCAAGAACAATCTCTGTTTGGCAATAACGAAGGGGTGAAATTATGGTGTCCATTATTTTGCTGTAAATCAAAAAAAATTACAGTAAAGCCAGTGGAACTGCAGGGATGTAAAACTGAACTGAGTGCAGAGAAGAACAGACTTCTAGTTTCAACTTGGTAAGAAAATAAACAACTTTGCTGCTTCAGTGTTTCAAAATATCATCACCAAGTACAAAGCACTCTCCCCTAGCTTGTTTGAGATTCAAAGGGCTACAGAACAGGAAAATAAAAGGATTGATGTCTCCGTCCCTTTTTATTTAGAAAGTAAATGTACTCTAAACTATCTGAATGGCTAGGGACCTTATTAATAAGTCTTTTGAACTTCCACTACCACCTTGGAGTCTCTGGTTAAGCTCTACCAATGGCTATTTAAAGTGACCAAGGGCCATGGCTTCAGCTGGTCTCCAGTGGAAGGATGTGCACCAGCAGTGTGTGTGTGAATCTTCAAAGAAGGGGCAGGGACAGGGCAGCAGATGGGCATCAAGGAATGACGTAGGGATATCAATCACTCGCAAGGTGGGGAAAGCCACCTGCAGCAAGCCTGGGGTGTCTCCAGTCTTTTGTTTGGGTGGGGTGGCGGTGACAAGTTCTAGCCCTGGCTCCCTCTCACTACATCACTAACGCGCACTTTGTAAAACCACTCCATCTTGCTGGCATTGCTAGAGAGATGAACTGTCATTTCACAGCTTGAGATGGAAGAAGGGCACTGTCCCAGCTCATGCTACCTCTCCCGGGAAAGGCAACTCACTTTACAGATTGGCAAAGATCTTGCAGCCTCCGGGACTGCCAGCCAAGAGCTTTCAAAGGCACCAAACTCTTCTTTTCATTGAAGGAAGAAAAAAACCCCTATAACGAAGCTTAATTATCTCAGAGAACAAGCATGTGCTTTTAGCATTAAGTACAACAAGAGAGCTCATTGCTGTGCAGAAATAAGGGAAGGAGGTCCACAGAGCTTAGTGCTAAAGCTCTAGGTTTTGTCAGGTTGCTGCACTGGAAGTTAGGAGAGCTCTTTTCTCCACCTTTCACGCCAAGGGCCGCACACAGTCTACCCCTGGGTCATCTAGAGATTAAGAGCTATAAACCCCACTCTCTCTGCACCATATAGCAAAGCCAGGTAGATGCAAAGAGAAGTACCTTCTGCCCTATTCCAAGGTGCTCTTGCTGCACTCCAGCCTCTAGGGAGAGTAGTGCCAACCTGAAACACAATATTTGCTGAAGCAGTCAAGTGTGGTTACCCACCCACATGAACGAACTAGATTCAAACTGCTTCTAAAGGAACTTCTCCTGGAGAGGAAAAAAAAAAAACCCAAGAGATGAATGTAAAAGTAATCATGAAGAAAATGTACACAACTATATAAACCGATATGCTGAGCTTCCACCCATGTGCACTGAACAAATATTTCATTACTCTAATTTTCTAAATAACTGAAACAGCCCTGGTTTTGGAAGATTTCTTGATTATGCAGTTTTACCATAGTAAAAGAAATATTTGTTTCAGAAAGTTATTAATGAAAGTATTATTCCAATTACTTATGATTCATCAGCCACTACGGTTGTATTATCCGCATTTATTATTTGTGGTAATGATGCATGATGTTTTAATAGCTCTCTAAAGCCGGAGAATATTATTTCAAGAGCAGAAATGACAAATTTCATCATGGGTTTCACAAGGCTGTGTTCATTTTTTTAACATAACAAAATAAAAAAAAATTATCCTAGATTTGTTAAAAAATGGTGAATATATCACCAGTCAGGACTCACAGAAGTGCATCAACAAGTGGTTACAATGATTTATTTATTTTTAAGACTGCATGACTGGGGAAAAAACCCCCACAAAAACAATCATTCATTTTCAGCTTAATCTCTCCCTTTTGTGTTTTCAACTGTACATATTTGCTTTCTCTCACTCTCCCTTGCTTTTGTTTTCATAGGCACCCACACAAATTGCTCCCAAGCCAAGGGCTAGGTGCTAAGCCTCAACCTGAAGTAGATTTTAATGGCAGTTATAAGTCCCTGGTAAACAAGGTTTAAAAAAAAAATGGCAGAAGTTCCGTTATTAAGCAGTGCTGCTAAGCACCATTATAATTTTTCTGCTTTTATTTCTCATAACTATCGCATTTTTTAAATTATGACACAATCTTGTTTACCCAGAACTGCCTGGTAAATATGCAGAATACATCAGCTAACTCCGTAGGTGCAGAGGACACGTGTACTATGCAGTGACCAGGAAGAATGGTTCCTACAATCGGCTCCTTGGTGATAAAGCCACAGAAATGTATCAATTACTTTATACTCTTATTGCAAAATGTACTCTCAGAGTTACCTAACACCCTTGCATCAATTGCGTAATTAATTTAAGCAGTTTTCATATGACTGCTATTAGAGAAGTCAGGCTAAACAAATCTACACATACTGGCAAAAGTCAGACTGAAGTTTAATAGACACTGCTTGTATCATCCATGGCCTGTGGATAAAACAAAGTAGTTTGCCACTAACACCTTTCTTAAACTAGTATTTCATAAACAATAAAAGAAATTGTAAACTTCTGTGGCAGGCTCCTGTCTTGTGTCTGTACAACACCTTGCCCCACTCAGGTTCTAGGACACAACTGGCTCCTCAGATATTCAAAAATATAAGTGATAAAGAACTAAGAGCAACACAAATAATATTTCAATAAATGAAGAGCCTTCTGGAGCAAACATGATTGATGTGAAATGCCACAGTGAGCAGAAAAAGAAAAAGGATGAAAAAGGATGAATTTTAATTTGAACTTAAGATTTCAAATATGCTACTGCAGAGATGAAGGAAAAAAAAAAAAGATTTGAAAATACAACAGGGAACACTTAGAGATCCCATGTTCAATACTATTGAGAGATCGTTCCAGAATAAGAAGCCTGGCACCCCATATGTCTTCAAAGGAAGAAAAGTGGGCTTGTCTGTATCTGTATCTGCACTCTGCTTTTCTCTAGGGTAGTTCTATTGACTTAAGTGGAATTACAGCAGATACACAACAAGGTACCTAACATCACAGTTGGGGCTAATGTTCTTCTTAAAATAATGACTGCAATATTCAGTCGGCAATTAAAGAAACTCATTTCAGACATGTAAACTATACGCTTGCCCTTTATTATTTGTAATGAATCAACTGGCTGTGCCAGTTAGAATACTTGCAAAGACTTGTGGAGCACACTGGCTTGCAAGAAGCTTCAGTAATGTGTAGTCACTGAGGTTCCCTGAGCCAAACAGAATAACCTTTGACCCTTAACATTACATTCTTCTGCCTACATTTTAGCATGAACTAAAATTCAAAGGTAGACATCTAAAGAGAAGGAAGGATTATTTGATGCTAAGCCTTGAGTAGGATTAGGAGGGAGACTATTCCAAATTCCAGGACACTAAAGGCACCTCAGCGTGGACATGTGATAATCACATGGTATTCCTACAGTATAGTGTCCATGTGAATGTCTGCCCCTCCCCTGTGCTAGTCTGATCTATGTTATTTCTGTATCTCCAACAGAAAACAGTTTTCCATTCTTGAGTGCATCTGTATTAAATACTGAATAGGTAAGTTCCTGTCCATGGGAATTTCATCATCACATGTTATAATAGCACAGGCCTGGGCAGGAGTTGTTTATTTAGCATAGAAACTAAGACGTATACAGGGCAAAACTAACAGAGTACTGACTATATGGAGACCCCATGGAGCCCATCAATGGCTTACACCTCCAGCTACACAGGAAGATTAAGAATTATTGACAAGAGTCACAGCAACTGCCATGGCATTCACAGCAATAGGTGATACAGAATTGCCATGTTATATTGGCCATGCTGTCATTAACACCATATTAAGACTTCCCCTAAACTGTTTTTACACCAGGGACACCCTGCTACTGGCCCAGGAGACAGCTACAGGAAACCTGGGACAGTCTCTCCCCCTCGTGGCGAAAGCCCTAAAACCCTAAGTACTTCAAGGAGTCTTCTCTGCCTGGAGCTTTTCTCAAAACTTTGAGAGTCTACTTAAATCACACGGTTTCATCTTCCTAATCTGTCTGCAGTGTTGCTTGTGGCATCTTACAGCTGTTCTGTCCATAAAACCAGTAACTCAAACTTATGTTTTAACCAGTTTGTAAAGCAGGATTGGGATCCCACTGGAAAAGAACTAGACATGAATGAATGCAGAGAACAACTGTGTCAAGGATTCCCCAGAATTTCCTTCTGTACTAGCCTGAGTTTTTCTCACCTCAATTTTACACAAGTGAATAGTCCAAGATCCTACTAACATTGAGATCCTCAGAAGAACGGAAACTAAGCAAGAAAGTTACTTTAATAATAATGCCATTATAAGACTTTGCTGAGATATGGAACACAACACTGCAGTTAGGTTACATGAAGTCTTTTGGACACCTGTTTCCATTCCACTGTCACAGGACACATTTCACAGCACATGTGCCATATTCTGAGCTCCCATGCCTGCCACTAGGCTTCAGATTCCCAGGGCAAGGGGCACAGACAGTGGTTGGCTCACACAGAGACAACATACCCACAAAGGCTAAAAACATTTCTTTACGGTTCCTCAGGGAAAGAAAACATTACCTCAGCAAGTCGCGAATGCTTGTGAACGTTCTCTCCTTTTTGCACGCTCGGAGCAAGCTGCTGCAGCACACCTCGGCTGCTTGTGAGGGCACGGGTCAAGCGAGCAAACTTTCCCCAACCTTGAGAAAACATAGAAGATTATACACATTACCAAAAAAAGCTGCAAGTATACTACATAAAGCCTCCCACAACTTAAAAAAAAAAAAAAGTTAAAACAGAGCAATCTGCTTTAATACTGACCACAAGGCAGTATAATTTAACCAAGTACCAGATAAAAGCAAGTCACAAAACAGGTGCCAGGGTGGTAAAGTAATAAAACCCATGACTGCAGTGACTTTCTATTCAGTGGCTCTACAAGAGTGCTGTTACATGAACTGCATCTTTTGTAAGGATAAATGTCCACTTTACAATAATCTTCTATTAAATCCAATGGCCAGATCTGGATCTCACAGCACTGCAGAAGACACTCCAGACTAATGAAGATGTAAGACCAGAATCACGCACAACGAAAATTACAGTTGCCTGTAACAGAAGTGAATCTGGCCTCAGATGCATTAAGCATAGATCTGGCATAAGCAGAGAAACATACATAAGATAATAAAAAGCAGAGCAGACAAAGCAAAACAAAATCATTAACTTCATCCTCTCTCAACAAAAGGGGGAAATATACAAATATACAAATAGATTTTCTCGAACTCTAATAAAACCTTTAGCAGCTTCCGGCAGAGAAGTCATACGCTGGATTTTAATTCAGAATATTTTTTACAGTCATTTCAAATACCCCTCAAAACAGAAGGCCTTGAATGACAGTCACAAGAGCTAGTTACAACTATAATCTTTATAAGCAGTACTTTGCCATAACAGAAAGTCAGGCAGAGTATACATCTGGATATTTTTGGTACTCTGAAAGGAAAGTATCAGTGCATTTAGTCCCAATCTTGAAAAATGCTAGCACCACCTGGGAACTGTTGAGCAGTCTCACCTCCTACTCCAACTGCGGACGCTCAGCACTTTGCAGATTCAGTTCTTAATGAGAACCTGATTCTGGAAAAAGTTCCCTCCACATTATGGTTTCATCACTAAAAGAAATGGTACTATTAGCAGTGACTGTTTTTAAAGACCAGTCTGGAGTTTAGCCTGCAAGTGATCCGTGACAAGTACAGGAACACGGGTGGTTAAAATACTGCCCAGTACTTTGAACATATCCTTGCTTGACATCTTATTTTGATGGAGCTTGCAGGAACATATTTGGTAATTTGAGAGGTGAGCACAAAAAATAAATTGCATGGATCCACTGTTGAATAAGATTTTCCAGGGCAGACCTGAAAAGAGAGTTTAGCATTTTCTCTTTTAAGAATATGCAAAACAATGCATTTATTAAAGGGGAGAACCAAATTCATCATACCTCTCCAATATCAAGAATAAAATGGAAGATTTTCTTACGCCTTAAAGCACATTTTAAAACAAGTCTGTCACTGGTAATTTAATAGCCAAGTTGAGTAGAATTAGCCAACGCTTTCGGGCAGTATTCAGCAACAAGTAGATCGAATGATTTCCATCCAGGAAGCCAGACCTTTCCTGATAAACCCATGTAAGATTAGCCTCTATACTAAAGGACTATTTCTCAGAGAAATAAATCAATGTGACAGAACCTCAAGTGAGTTCAGTTTGTATCTGTTATAAACCTGACCCAAAGCATTTGATTTCTCACAATACATTTCCACGGAAGGTGTTGGGTTTTGGTGGGTTTGGGGTTTTTTAAAAGATACACTTATAAATGAGCATTCTTCCCCTACTGTACATGAAGAAATCCAACTACAGTTGATAGGCTAAGGCTTGAAGGCCTTACTACCTTCTGACTAAAGCCAGCAGAGGTTAAAAGAATAGTTCAGGTGGGAGAAACCATTCATAATGGCTAGTCTTCAGCTGAAATAAATCAGACTAGCCTTTGTAAAGCCAACACAGCTACAGCAATTTACACCAAGCTAAAACTTTGCTTTCGCAGAACTTATATGCCAGCACCACTATGTTTTCTTCCCGTTTTACAGGACCATGGGAGAAGGCTATCAGCATCGGTGTATTTTCAGTGATGTAAATCCAGACTGAGGAAGCCCGGGGGGGGGGGAGGGAGGGGGGGGGAGGGGGGGCGTGTTCCAAGAGGATATCAACACTAGCCCCGTTTTGCGGGCCCGGGGGACGGGTGCCGCGGGAGGGGCGGGCAGGGTGGCTGGTGCAGCGGAGCGGCGGCCCTCGGTGCTGGCCATGGTGCTGAAGCGAAGGCCGCGCCGCCCCGCGCCGGCTGCGGCCCAACAGGGCTTCTCTGCAAAGGGCAGCCCTGGCGACAAACAAAAAAGACGACAGAGTTCGAGCTTCACATGGGAACTCGAAATCTGCCCCCCTTACCAGACACATAATGTTTTTAACGCCAGCTAACACAGACAGCCCCTTTCACTAACTCAAAACAGGCTGACGGGTAGGGCATTTTCCTGCAAGAGTCAAAATTTGCTTCAAAAACAGAAGACAAACTTGGAGTGCGTATTTTCTTCCTATCATCCAGTTTTCTAAGAATCAGGCTATTCAGACATAAACAGAGAGAGAAGGAAAAGGAAGCACCTCACCTGAGCTTTCTTGCACAAAAGCACTGCCACACATCTCTGTGGCATGGTTTGTGGCTATGAATGCTGAGCACCTTCGAAGGGGTACCTCCCCCTCTTCCCAAGAGTCATCTCCTATTGAAAGGTACAGCTTAACTCATTCCTCTGTTGTCAGCATCCCCTATAAGCACCTCCCCTGCCCTGCGTGTTGCAAATCTCATTCGTGGGTGCCTAAATGGTATGCGAATGTACTGTTCCCATGAACATGAGATCTCTTACCGCATACTCCAAACTCTGATCTGAAAACAATATAACTGTATAGGCAAGAGACTGTGCCAAGAGGTGGGGCTTTTTAGCTTGGCTTTTTGAACCAGTGCTGACCTGAATATGGCAGGGTGGGATTATATATCCTAACTCTCTCCAGACATTGGGTACAGCATATGTGAGCTCAGTTTGGAGTTACACAAGCCATTGTGAGATGAAATGCCTAAAACCAGGCACTGAATCATGGTGCAAATGTCCCAGGTGTATGAATCACATCTTTAGGACAGAACACTCTCCTCCTTGTATTGTCTTTTTTTTTGTTTGTGAAAGGAAGACAAAAATGTGGGAACTTCAAAGTATAATTATAGTAGACCTGCAGATTGTGGCACAGGAAAAAGAAAACTAAAACGAGGGAGAATGCCAGTACTAATCCTACTGAATGATAACTTCTCCAATACTGCTTGAAAAGACAGCAGTACTTGTTGAATTTATTGCAATTTTTCCTCCAGAAGCTTAAGGATAGACACAGTCTACAGCAAGTCAGATATTTATCCAGTGAAGACAGGTCAAATAATGGACTTAAGCCAGAGGAGAGAACATAAACATTAAATTCTAAGAGTTATGGAGCTCATTACAGCAAGAAGATGGAGCTTTCCAAGACAAGAAACTAGGTTTCAGGATAGTGTAAGAATATACTGATGTTAGCCTTGCTAGGACAGGGGGACCAGATGATATGGAGGAGGAGTTCTCTTTCAACACAAGCAGTTGGTATATCCCTACATCCATTCTTTTCCTCTAGAAATAGAGAAAATATAAATTAAATTGAAATCTAATGACCCTAGGTGATTCTCATAAAGGCATATATATTCCTTAAACAGACGAGCTCACATAGCAGAGAAGACAGCTTGGAATTCAGGAACCAAACATAAAGCTGGATGCCAGCCCCATGGTTGTGCTTGCCTGTGCCTCTGTCTTTTATTCTAACCCATTTTTATCATTGTTTGGTCTCCTTTTTCAGTTCTGCAGAAAACATTATGCAGGTACAAAGCAATGAGATGGCACTAAAACATCTCCAGCTTCAAAAGGATAAAGAGCCTTCAAGATTAAGAGCACTGATTTCAGCTGTCCTGCATTCCATGATGCTCTTTCAGTTTTCCACCATTTCATTGCAAAAACCTGAATAGCAACTGCTTCTGAAAACACTCAAGACGACACGATGCCTACAAAAGAGACAACAGCTGTCCCCTGGGCTTTGTTTCATGGGGAAACATGGCACTGAAATACACATTTGCGATGTGATGTTTAACTCATCAAGACTTCTCTTCTTAAAGGAATTGTGCTGGTTTTGGCTGGGATAGAGTTAATTTTCTACATAGTAGCTAGTATGGGGCTATGGTTTGGATTTGTGCTGGAAGCAGTGTTGATAATACAGGGATGTTTTCGTTACTGCTGAGCAGTGCTTGCACAGAGTCAAGGCCTTTTCTGCTCCTCACCCCACCCCACCAGCGAGCAGGCTGGGGGGGGGCACAAGAAGTTGGGAAGAGACACAGCCGGGACAGCTGACCTCAACTAACCAGAGGGATATTCCACACCATATGACGTCATGCTCAGCAATAAAAGCTGGGCGAAGAAGGAAGGGGGGGTCATTCAGAGTTATGGCATTTGTCTTCCCAAGTAATTGTTATGCGTGATGGAGCCCTGCTTTCCTGGAGATGGCTGAACACCTGCCTGCCAATGAGAAGGAGTAAATGAATTTCTTGTTTTGCTTTGCTTGTGTGCGCGGCTTTTGCTTTACCTGTTAAACTGTCTTTATCTCAACCCAGGAGTTTTCTCACTTTTACTCTTCTGATTCTCTCCCCCATCCCACTGGGGCGGGGGGAGTGAGCAAGCAGCTGTGTGGTTCTTACTTGCTGGCTGGGCTTAAACTATGACAGTCTTTTTTGCACCCAACATGGGGCTCGAAGGGTTCGAGATAACGACAGATTCGATTGGAATGTGCTAGATCAAATTTATAGCTGTTATTGCTGTTAGCTATTAATCGGCAGGGTCCTGTGCTTGCCATGGGGCTTGCTTGCCTTGCTGTATATTAGAGTCTAGTGCTCGTTAGTGGATGCTTTTTGCTTTCGCTGCTTGCTGTACTGCTGTACTGCTTATCATCTTACTGTGCTGTGCCTGGGAACGTTCTGATAACAGCAATGGCGATGCGCCTGGGCTGGCAGATGGCCAGGGCATCGCTGCTGTTCCTGTGCTGCTGTACTGGACAGGCTGGAACTCCAGTCGAAGGGACTGTGACCTGTGGATGAGTCCACACGGGAGCAAGACACCCCAAAGCATCTGCAGCCATGGATAAGCCCACGCCAGAGCAGGTACATCTCAAAGCGTCTGTGGCTGTGGTTATGTCTGTGCCGCAGCAGGTGTACCTCTGAAGGGATTGCGGCCCAAGGATAAGTCCATCTCAAAGCATCTGTGGCTGTGGATAAGTCCATGCTGCAGCAGGTACACCTTGAAGCATCAGCAACTGTGCATGAGGTCTTGCTGGAGCATCTCAAAGTGTGTGGCCACAACAGAGCAGGCACATCCCTGGATAGACTGCAGCCATGCAGGGTAAGGCCATGATGGAACAGGTTCACTCCTGAAGGGACTGCGGATGTGGGTAAGGCCATGCTAGAGCAGGTATATCTCTGAAGGCATTATGGCCCATGGAGAGGGCCACGCTGGGACAGGTGCACCTCAAAGCAACTGTGGCTGTGGGTAAGTCTACACTGCAGAAGGTGTACCCCTGGAGAGATCGTGGCTCATAGATAAGGCTCCACTTGGAGCAGGTACAATCCTAAGGGATTGCAGTCTGTGGATAAGTCCAAGCCGGAGCAGGGGCAAGGGGAGGTCTTCATTGCAATGTTAAACCCAATGGTCTGGTCCAAAGGGACCAGGGGTGGAGGTTGTAATGGATATACCTTTAAATTGTTCTAACCCATGATTTGAGCTGCATGTTATAGGAATTACTATAGCAGGAATCACCCGAACCAATGGAGGACAAGCCTTACAAGAAGCAGTGCAAGTGCAGCAGTGACCTGACCTGAGCTGGCTTTGGTGCCCAGTAACTCCACTCAACACACCACCTCTCCTGTCCTGAGTGACCACCATAACAGATGGTCATAGTTTAGTCCATAGTCATGGACTAAATGAACTCAATGGACATTTTGTGGACATTTTACAGACATTTCACAGGGGTGGTCCATAAACTAAGGCAACGATATCTGCATATTATACCAAAGGATGGGAAGGGGGAGGGGAGTATGGTTAATGAGGATGTATCATCAGTTTTATATACATCCTGATGTATCAGGAGTTTTCTCACTTTTACTCTTCCGATTCTCTCCCCCATCCCACCGGGGGGGGGGGAGTGACCGAGCGGCTGTGTGGTGCTTAGTTGCCGGCTGGGGTTAAACCGCAACAGGGATGAAGCTTCATTTAACAATGCTCTTAAGTTGAAGAAACCAGTTTTCTGTATTTTGAGGTGAGCATGATCTGTTGATACTCAATCCACAACAACATTTATTATTTATTTGTAGGTAGTTATTTGTTTCCTGCCACTCTCCTCAATTTGATCATGATGACTCATAAATTCAAACATTAGGAACTGTGGCAGTTACAGAACCCTTGTTATCAAGTTGCTGATCCACGACTTACACAATCCCTAGAGTTAGAACAAGGAGCCATTGCCTACTAGTGAAGAAGCTCTTTTGGTCATGGGTCTATTGTTCACACAGAACCATGTAAATGCGAGTAAATCAAGATTCTAGCAGTTCTTGCCTCCACTCAAAAACCACCTTTGTTTTCTTGCTTACATCCATCATGCCTCTCTGCAGTCTTAATGCTCCTTCCCTTTGAAACTTCATGACTAAATCTGTCTTGTTTTTCCATCTGGACTGAGAAAGCATACCAAAGTTTTTTAATATACTCACAACTTCCCTTTCATTTGTTTCCTTTTTTTAAGAAAACATTTCATCTAGATGAAAGCAGAGTATAACTTAATCAAAATATTTCAAACACTGGCTCTGCTCATATAAATACACCTTTAAAAACAGAACAAAAAATTAGACAGCAACAAAAAAAAAAAAACGAAACAAAAAGAAAAAAGGAAACACTTGGAGTTTTCCCTGAATTAAGATGAAGGAGGCAATCAAAGTATTATTTTTTGTGTAGCCCTGCTTGTGATGCAAAGGACAGCTTAGCTGCAAAATGAAATAAAGCTTCTTCTGCAGAGGAGATGATAACTGATGATTGCTGCAAAGCACAGGAGGTTACAATAGCTAGGAGGCTAACAACCATTCTCCTATATGATTCAGTGATGTTGAATTTGATCACTTTTTTGTATAAAAACAGAGTATCAAAAGCAAAAATTTGGATCCAAAGCATAATTTCCAAACTTTTATAAAGCAGCATAGATGCATCTGAATATGTTCACATCATATTCATACATGCAAAACCTGTTCAGGCAAACTTCTTACTAGCTACTCAGAGTGCAGGCAGATTCTATTTGTCTGCACCAATTACTGTTTTCATAAAGTGATACATTCCACTTTATACACTATTGTCAAACATCTCATACTTTGTGTGTTAGATCTCAAACCAAAAGAGGCATATACAGACAAAATGCATGAATTCCAAATATAGCATATACTCTAAAATTCAGCTAAGAAGGTGACCTATCACTTCAGAAGCCAAATTTAGCTATGCTATAGCTTGATTTTGCCTACTTCTAGTCAAGAAAACCTATTTTTTCCTGATCTTTTAAAGGGGCAAGCATACGGGGAAGAGTGGAAAGAGGCTGTTTAAAAATATTACATCATCAACATCACTGACACTGTTTTTAAGTTGTTCTGTTTGGAATGCACTATTTTTAAAGCTGCTGTATTTAAAAGCAAATTTACTTAACTTCTATGGCAGTCATAAAAAAATCTTCTAAATTACCTGAATCAATTAACAAAAACTACAATTAGAAGTCTACTTTTTACATTACTTTAGAAATTTTTTTTGTTTCATCTATACCAATGTCTGATATTATTAATAAAAAATTATTAAGACTGAAAAATGGTACTGGGACCTTCTTTCTCTGAGTCACCTTTGGATAAAAGATGCCTATTCATTTTTGTGTACAAGTCAAACACCTGTCATTAGAGCTCAACACTTTTCACTCAGGGAGTCACTACCTCATTTGCAGCTGAACACTCATGCTTGAAATTGCCAGCAGGTGATAGAAAACTAAGATATACCACAGCTAAGCAGGTTTATCCTGACAGATTAGTTGCTCTTTAAAATGATCATGTTCTTGTACTACATATCGGTTTTCTCTACATAGACATACAGGCATTGATTTTGAAAAACTTAAATTCTTTATGCTATGCCATTCTGCAACTATGCAAATAGCACATATGTTAATAAAATATCTGCATTTGCAGGCAGCCTATTACATATCAAGTGGTCATATGCACAGGAAACTGATTTCACATATAAACACAGTAAAAGAAAAGTAGTTGATAAAAGCTGATTGAAGGTGAAAGAAGGAAAAATAATCGATTTAGCAATCAGTTTTCAGTTGTTTCAATTAAACAATAAATCACTAAGTTCACAGTTTTAGGTTTTCAGATGGGGAGTTCATTTGGTTTTAGAATATGAGAAACATTCCTACGAAAATTGCTATCCTTCAAAAGCATGCTACAAAAGTCCCATGTAATGTTGTACACGGTGCAAAGAATATGCCTTTTTCAAAGCTCAGGTCTGTAAAAGCAATGATTCTTAGAAGAAGCTAATACAATTTTACCCTTTTTAGCTCTTCCAAAAATGTTTTTCCCCTCCATGAATCCCAGAGCCCACTACAGACAATTGTCTGACACTCCATACCTGCCTTTTTTACCCCCTCACAATATACAATTGCACAATGAGATCTAATATTAAAGGCATGGTCATGCATGTAAAAATCTTTAACTGTTTGACAAATCAGCTGCTCTTTTCCAAGAAATTGCTCATCTAGCCATCAAGTGACTGATACAATATCGCCTCCTGAGATGCATGCAACAAAATTCCAAAGCTAGCCTATAGCAAGTAACTTACGGAAGAAAGAAAGGCATAGGGGATAAATTAAGGATTAGATAAATTAAGGATTAGAACAGAATGTGCAGTTTCATTTAGATCATGTTTGATTTGTGCGTACAGTGACAGAGAACTCTACCAGCATGAAACTGGTGCAACTTCATTAATTTTAGGAGATTCAGAAACAATATTTGAAGTGCATGAACTCTTCTGTACATAAAGTCACAGCACTCAGGGAAGGAGTACAGAGCTGTGAATCAGTGGCCTCTAAATAATATGTCCAGTTCTTCTGTCTGCAACTTTTCTTAGTCACTTAGCCAGTTTCCATGGGCCAGATGAAGAAATTTTGCTTATCGTCTCAAATCCTCTGCAAGATGGTGCACTTATATGTAGGTTTAGTGCTTATATTGGTTTAGATATGGAACTGCTAAGAATTACCATGATCACTGTAAGAACAGCACGATTTCAAGATCCAAAGGAGGTTGTTTTTTTAAAAAAAAATTAGCCTTCCCCTCCTTCAACATACTTCTCTTATAAAGAAAAAAAAATACAGTGTTTCCTTGTGTTGAAAGCGGAGGACAAACTCTTTTCACAAGAGTGCATCTCACTATCACATTAAGGATCTTCTGTGAAAGCAAAAAGACACAGCTACCACCCCTGACTGAAAGTCATGCCTATCAACTGACTAAATGAAGCAAGGGCCTTCACTCCCGGCAAATAAATGAGAGCCAGCTTTACTGCATCATGCTGATTTATCTTTGCCATCAGTCCTCATAAGGATACAGTGAAGACCACTAGGCAGGGAAAAAAATACTGTAGACCCAACCTTTCTGACAAGATATGGTTTTTAGTTTTATTAAAGCAATGAAGAACCATACAAATAGCATTAAAAAAGAGAAAAAAATAACCCACATAGCCTGGAAGAGGGTATGTTTGTCAAGGTTGTACTTCCTTTTTCATGGTAACAGGTGTTTCCACTTTGAGCAACTATGTTTTTAAAGAATAACATTTTGAGCATAAATGTAAATCAGTTCACCTTCACAGTAAGTTTCCTGTTTAATTTAATACTACAAATATTATTACATACTACAAAAATGCAAACAACAGGAGAACTTACGTCTTTTTTTACCCTAGAGGACACAAGTGTCTGTAATTCTCCATATGGGTACAAAAGGTCTATTTCTGACAGGATCTGAACCTGAGTGCAAGTTTATGCTGCTGTCACAGCTGAGTTTGCTTCCAGGTTTCCAGGGTGTAACTCAGCAAAGGGTTAACAGCAAAATACAGCAATGCTACTTCACTCACCAGGACAGCTTAAACATGATTCAACTTAAGATGATGGGAATCTCTTCACATATGTAAAAGGAAACTAGTCCAGAACTTTAATATAAGGAATCCCATAATAATGGTAAGTAACATCAAGCCAGGCAGAATGAAATTATTCAGATCTTTGCCAGACTCAGACAGGGTTAATTACTCAGGTTTTGCATACAGTGTCATGGACAATTTGCACAGGGCCCAAGACCCTTCAGTTCCCTCTGACATCAAAGAGGCTGTTTAGCAACATTATGACTCCTTGAAAGCTATGCTGGAGTGTGGATTAATAATGAATTTAAAAGGAAGAGCAGCACCTATTTGCTGAGTAAACTCTGCTTTCTGAAGCTCTTGGGGGTTTCATTAACAATGACCCTTTCCAATGCAGGCCAGAGCCAATTCGCTTAAAAAGCCAGCAACCATTCCTTGCACAAACGCAGTCCCTGCTGGCATAGCTACAAGCTATTTTAACATCTAATTCTTTGGCTTTGGTATTTAAAGGACTTCAGCTCTTTCAAGACCAGGGCAAACAAACAGAAGCAGCATAAATATATAATTGTGAAAAAGACAAACCTTTACATGAATCATCCTCAATGGGCTGCTTGAAAGCCGTTATGTCATTGAAAGTGCAAAGAAATAAAACCACTTTATCCTGCTCATTTCGAATTGGAGCAATTTTCACAAAGAACCAGACAGGTGTTCCTGGAAACAAACATATCAAAAAGTTGGTCAATGGTAGGCAGAACTGTAAATGTGCTAGTTTAGATGTTTACACTTCAGAATCAGCCATCTGTAAATGTTACTTTAATGTTGGCTTTTTTGCAAACACCTATTAGGAAAAATGACAAAGCAGCTGACAAGAGTGTTAGTTAAGTTCTCTGCTCTGCCTCTGATTAGCTTTTAAATCTTCAGGAATCACTCAGTATTTCTGGGCTTCATCTACAAAGTGAATACTTGAACTTATGAAGTGCTTTGTGATCTCCTGAAAGAAGAGCCCCATGTATGCGCAAAGGGCGCACACAACAGAGTCTTGCTGGTTCTGTGCAGGACTTGAGAACAGGCCAACTGTGCCTAGACCATGACCATAATACAGAGTCTCAACTTAAGAGCATGACCAGTTTGGCTGACCTTATACTTCTCTGCAAACAGGGAGCACCATCCCCTAAAAACTACGTCAGCCTATGCCCAGCTTCAAGAGCCAGGCTCTGGGAGCTCTGGTCTAGCCTGCAAATCCTCCCATGCAAGGGAAATCCTTTGCAAGCTGCCTTTCAGCTTGCCTTGTCCTGAGCCTGTTCACAATCACTCTAGTGTGAAGCAAGACTCCACTGAATTCAGGAGAGGACAAGCCATCAGGACCAGACCATGGGCTGTGGATGGGAGTAAGCTGTACTGAACAAAACTGTGCTTTTCTAATTACTGCAGTAGATAAGCTACTAATGAAAACTGCTTGAGAGATTAGAGCCTGCACATCACAGAAAAAGATGATCTCAGATAATGACCCTTCAGATGCTGCTTCAGATCTATCCACACAGATCACCTTGAGGAGAGAAACTGTCAGTCAGTCCTGCCTTTCTATATTTTTGGCAGTTCTGCTGAGGCTGCTGAAAAGACCCTAGTGATAGCAATGAAGTTCCATGTAGTGATGGAACTCTTGTTTCACAGGAGTCACCACACTGATTTTAGTGATATTTAAGTATAAGTTGATTGGAAGGCTCAGAACAAAGCAGTTGGCTCGTGTATGTCATAACGTGGCCTCCTTGAAGGCACCATTTTTTAGGCTGCAGTCTTAACTTTGGTCATAAAAAGATGACTCCTTCCTCAACTGTGAGGTACATGGCTGTCCTGGTTTCAGCAGGGATAGAGTTAATTTCCTTCCTAGTAGCTGGTACAGTGCTGTGTTTTGGATTTAGGGTGAGAACAATGTTGATAACTCACCGATGTTTTAGTTGTTGCTAGGTAGTGTTTACACTAGTCAAGGACTTTTCAGCTTCCCATGCTCTACTGACTGAGAAGGCTGGAGGTGCACAAGAAGCTGGGAGGGGGCACAGCCAGGACAGCTGACCGAAACTGGCCAAAGGGATATTCCATACCATGTGACGTCATGCTCAGTATATAAAGCTGGGGGAAGAAGAAGGAAGGGGGGGACGTTTGGAGTGATGGCGTTTGTCTTCCCAAGTAACCGTTACGCGTGATGGAGCCCTGCTTTCCTGGAGATGGCTGAACACCTGCCTGCCCATGGGAAGTAGTGAATGAATTCCTTGTTTTGCTTTGCTTGCGTGTGTGGCTTTTGCTTTACCTATTAAACTGCCTTTATCTCAACCCATGAGTTTTCTCACTTTTACCCTTCCGATTCTCTCCCCCATCCCACCGGGGGGGAGTGAGCGAGCGGCTGCGTGGTGCTTAGTTGCCGGCTGAGGTTAAACCACGACAATGGCAATCAGGAAACTCCAGGGTCACCAGGCCTGGGCCTGCAGGGAGCTTGTACATGAGTTTTCAGACTGTCCCTACACCCTCAATGGTAATGAAAAAACTCACCATTGCTTTTGCGGGCATAAGAAGTAAGAGCCAGAGAGAGGATTCAAGGCTTGCTTGCTGTGAGCAACATTTCTCTTGAGTGTCCCTTGTGACCTATATTTGGAGAGAAGGGTCTACATACTAGGGGCCAATATAAGATGTAAAAATCAGCAGGATTTTGACCATCTGGGAAAGCCAGAATAAACAGCACCACACGTAATTTTTTGTCACTCATGCAGGAAAGCCTATTTTAGAAAGGGTGATCTTAGAAGACTATTTCTTTTCTTTCTCAATCACAGGACCCTCCTCTAGGCTAGAGACCAGATCCTCTTTCATCTGAATTGCTCAGTATTTTAACATGAGTACTACATGGTATTTTTCATGCAATTGTTAGTTATAACAAGGGCCACTTGTGCTTCCGGACTTTCAAAGGGTCACAAGGAAACCTCAGGTAGTTCACAAGTTATTGTTCAGAAAAGCAAGCAAAGGCAGCTTTTTTTCCAACTATGTTAATATAACAGAGGTTGTTGCTACGAGCGCCTCACCTGGCTGTTTCCCAGCCTCTGTGCTTAGCAATCTTTTCTGGCCACAGAAAGCCAGGGCATCTCCAAGACCCATGGACAACTTCCATAAATGAAGTTCAATTCCTAAGGCTCCCACTGTGCCTGCATAGCACAGGCAGTTTCAAACCCTGGCTGAGATTCCATGCCATATGCACAGCCACCTCTATAAACAGCAGGGTATATGATGCATGGAGGCCTCTGCTCAAAAAGCAGAGAAATCCAGATGGAATCACGGATGGCCATTTCTGGAGCATCCCTGCATGGCAGAAAGTATTCAGGGGTCAATTTGTTTTGGGTTTGTTTTTTTTTTGGTAAAGAGTTAGCATTCCTGAACAACTCCTTCCAATAAAGTATGAGCAAACAAAAATGCTAAATGCAAGAAAAGATTCAGCAAAGTAACTAATGCCAGTAAAATCATCACTAACTTGCTAATGAGCTTAGAAGACACTGTCACAAAGCAGCCAACAGCAATTTTCAAGACAGTAACACCCTTTACACTACCCTTTCTCAGGAGCTCCTAAAATTGCCTATCTCCATTTTTTCTTGCCTACTTGTTTTTCCCATCTTCACATGTGAACTATTCTGAGGCTGATCAAATCCGTATCTTGCTTTTACACAGACTTCTTGGTGACTAATGGCTTTTTATTTTACCCACTTCAACACCCTTCACTAACACTGCAACTTTTTAATCAGCCAGGATCTCCATCTACAGCCTTGCTTTTTGATCTCCATCTACATGCATTTGCTTTTTTGATTAGGGATTTTCTTTCCCCTCTCCAAAAACACTTCGTATTGTTTTGCTACTTCAAACATAGCAGCCATGCTGCTATGCGCTGCTCATAATATTAACCTTCATAGCATTGAGGCTGAATTACATACTCAGCTTCATCTCTGCTTCTCACAGCTATAAAAAGTTATTACCCTGCTTTTGAAGATGCTGTACACATCACAGAAACAGAAAGGATGCAGTTCACCCTCTTATTCTGGCTATTTGTCAGATGCATGCTGTCATCTTCTCTTTATGATTATGGTATGATAGGTTGTTGCAAGATTTTTCTAACATGTTCTGAATGCAGCAAGAGGAAAGACTTTTCCTGACAACCTGTAGAAGGCTGCTGCAGGGCAAGGGGCTTATATCAGCATGGTTCTTGCTTTCTGACTCCCTTGATTCCCACGCCTGTGCTGCATTATAGTAAAGAGGAAAACAAAACACTGTTTTACCTAGAACCAAAGGTAGATCTTAGTGATGTGCCCCCCAAGCAACGAGAAAGAGCCAAATATCCTTGATAGCTAAAAGTAGGTGGTTTTGATGACTGTCACTATTTGGGTATCCTTATAATGTCCAGAGAGTCAGAGTGCCACAAACAGGGTGTATTCCAGGGCAGAACGTAAAGTTAAGGTGGCACACGTGGTTTGCATAACTCATCTTCCAGTTTTGGATCTACACAGTAACACAACAACAGCAGAAATAAGAAGATAGAAAATTCTGCCAGGCCCATGTATCTGCCTCCCCAATATTACTCAGTATTTCTCTCTGCAGTGTGTTCCCCACCATCTTGCCAGTCTCTTTTGTGAATAGGAGACAAGTGGATATAAAAATACAATCATGAGGTGAGTGCTCACAGTGGTGCGTTACATGGGCTTTCCACAGTGCTCTGCAACCAGGAGCTCATTCATAGCAGAACTGGGACCTGAACTGTGGGAACACACTGAAAGGCTCAGCCAAGATGTGGCTGGGCTCAGCTTTTTTCCTGCATACCCATTTAATTATCAGAAGAATTTTACTTTTTAAACATTAAACAGTTTATTTAACTATTAAACAGGAAAGCTTAAAGTATAAACCACTTATAAATCAGGTCGGAAACTAGAATTTCAACCTCCTACAGGCAGCCCTCATACTCTTGGTGTCAAAGCGGATGTCCCTGCTCCGCCAGACAATCACTACTGGCAAGAGGCACAAACAAGGCCATTTGAATGAAAAATGTGATTTTCAGATTCAGCCTATGGGTTATTCAGGCAGTGAAACTGCAGCATCTTTCAGAGCTCTCACAGCAAAACAAGAGTAACTTCCCCATATGCCCCCAGTCTGCATTGATGTACAGCCACGCAGAAACTGTTTACCAGTGTTTCCAACAGTACAGCTACTTTCATTTACATTTTGTGTTCAGTCCTGGCAAGCTCTCTCACTGGTGAAGTTCAATGATAATGCCAATGCACAAACAAAGAAGTAAACACTCATGAGCCACGTTGGCTTCTGTTAGATTTGCAATCAACAGTGAAAGAATCCAGAGTTTGTCTAATGGCATAGAACCAATCCTGCTAGAAAAGGGAATGTCACTTCAAAGCTGGTGGAGAAGCAGCGTGAACAACTGGGAAGAAATTAAAATCTACAATGAACTTCTGACAGTAGCCATAGGACCAGTCTGTCTCGTGGTACCAGAGTTATGTAGCTAATTCCAGAATTAACAGATACAGCTCTTAATAGTCTTCACTGGCCTGAGCACAGTACTTAACAGTGTTGCCTTAAAGGCAAGACAATTTCAAGAGCTGTGATTCAAGTCCCCAGTCTTCTCCAGACTAACACACAGTAAATGTCTACACACCTTATAATTTCCCATCTGTAACACAAATACTACTGTCTCTTCCCTCTCCTCTTTTCCAGTCCTGTGTATTTCAACAGTGGTACGTTCAGCCCCTTGCTGAGCAGGAACACCAGCATTTAACATGCTATTTAACTCTGGTTGAGGTCCTTCAGAAACTCTCATAGTATCAAAGTGAATGAGACATTAAAGGTCTATTCCAGCTTCTCCCCCTGAGCACACTGATGACCTCTCCTTCAGTTTTCCCTCCTGTCAAACAACAATAGGCTATAATGAAAATCAAAATCACTGTCTAAATATGCTCTTTCCCCATACCTTGAACCATTTAACCAAAGAGGTCAGCTGTTTTTCAAAACTACAAAAAGCGCATCGTTTAAATAAAACTGCAATACTGCAATTTTTCTTTCCACAAAGTAAAACAAAATTCATTTATAAACACAATAAAAACATGTTTTGACAATTCAACCGACATCTTCACTGCCCTTACTGAATGGGGCAAGTTTCCTCAAAGCAGCACCACCTCTGCATTACTTGATAATGTCTCAATCAAACGGTCATCAGACAGGTATTGCCCTGAAGGTAAACAGTCAAGCAGTATGGAAATGAAAAGGATAGAAGCATGTGCTGTGTCTCCACCAATTCCTACATGCAGTGATGCAGACAGCAGTACTTCATTTATATCAACAGCACGGCTGACCGTAAGTCACCCCTTTTGGGGCTTCACTTATGCCCAGGTACTCAGTATGAGACTGCTTCTCTCCATCCCACGCAGACCGCATAGTTTGTCCAATATCAAATTAGCAAACCAGCTGATGAAGTGTGATCAGAAAGAGTTAGGCAAGCCACTATATCCACACAGATTTTAACTAGGAGCACAGAGGAGCCTGTGACATTTGACCACGCAAGACAAAGAGCTAAAGTCTTCCTATAGACTCTACCTTCGAGCAGAGAGTGTGCACTGAATGAGAACAAACCAACTCAGTATGTAGCTCACCACTCCGTGCCAATACTAAGAGACCTTAAAATATATTTCCAGCACTTTAAAAGCTGTTACCTTCATGTTTTCCGCATCTGGTGCTGCTATGCTCTGGCAGCTAATGCTTCTAAAGGTCAGATCTTTACATGCTAAGATAAGGAAAATCAACTTCAGTCCCCAAAGATGGAATTGCTACGCACCGGGGTTATCCTATGACACTGAAACAACACAGTAGGAAAAAGGTTCAGCACACACCCTTGTACTGCAGCAATGCTGATATGGTTTACCTGATTCCGAGTTCTCTGAAGAACCGAAAGTGAGTATAAGGAAGGGGAAGACACAGGGAAGTCTTGAAATCTTCTTTCCATTTACTCCAGATAAAATATTTAAGGATCACTACTGGGAAGTCTTACTGTTCTGTATATATTTGAGATGACAGCAGGTCTTGCTTGCCCACACATTTGAAGTTGACAAGATCAATGGGAATTATCAGTTTTATGAATCCAAAATACTTAGATTTGACCTTGCTGAAGGTAACTGAACTCATGCAGACGGATTTCACAGAAGAGGAGATGCAGGTGTGTATACTTGACAAATATGGAGCTAGATTTCAGTGGGAGGCTCAGGAGGATACATGCCACTTTACTCCAACACCCTCATTCTTTCCTGCTTCTGGTCCTATGCAATGATTTGGTTTAGCAAAGATTTCCATCTGGAGATACTAGAGGCACAGCACACACAAATTATAAATGGTTTTAAATGGTTTTAACCAATAACAGTTATGAGAAACTCTCCCTAGTGGTGGGCAATCACAGGTCTACCACCCTGAAGTGAATTTTGCTCTCTATAAATTAGGATGGGGTTGTTTATCTGTTTTTTAACCTCTGTAGAAAGCACTGGTCCCAAAGATAAGTGCAAGTAGAATCTGCCAAATCACTATTTTGGGCTTATTTGTCATTCTTTGACATCTAAAAGCCTTCTAATACACTGTGAGGGATGGTGCATGTGTTAAAAAAACCCAACAAACAAAACAAAAAAAAAACCCACACACAAATATTCATGGTATTAAATTTGTTAAACTTTCAAGCACCCAGAAAACCAGGGAAGTGAACCCCAGCACAAACTGAAAGTGAAGCCCAGCCTTTGGTACTCTCACTATAATATATGTACTCAGAAAAGAGCTACTGCTTATCCAAACCACTTTGCAGTGTGCAAAATAATTACCTACAGCCAACCCTTTGGCTGCTGCCATTCCACTGGCCCCACCTGTAGAAAACCTCTGAGAGAAAAAAAAAAAAAGAAAAAAGCACAGAGCACTGCACTCTCTGCAGTGCTGCTGCAGACCATAGGCAATGGGAATGTCTTTGCTCAGACAGGGGATGCTTGAAGACTCTCTGTAACTCTTCATGCATTTTAGTTTTGAAGAGTCCAGCCCACTTCAGATATTCTTCCACTGAAGCAGATCGAGTACTGCATAGAAAAGCAGGTTAGATTTTCTAGTTAGGTTCAAATGGGCACCACTTCTTCAGAGGCAGACAGAAGCAAGTAAATTTATATTCTTACAAAAACTTACTTCAGCAATAATAGAAGCAAGTGCATCTAGAAGCCTGCTTTTGCACTGCTTGTAACCCAGACCTATGTTGTAAATGGAAAAATACGCAATGAAAGTCCAAGTTTAATTTACTCAGCCATTTTAATTTATGAGGCTGACCATAAAGTGTAAAAACCTAACAAATGGCTGTCAAAGTCTCACAAGAAGTTAGATGTTTAAGCTGCATGAGTTCAGATAAGCTAAGATGACTAAGACTAGATACAAAATATTTTCTAATACATTAGGCCGTAACCTTCCTTGGTGTAAGTTAACATAACTCCACTGATTTCAGTGAGACTTAGCAATGTTTTGATTTTCCCATATAAAAATAAACAATACTTCCAGCATCATTGGACACTCACATCTAATCAAACAACGGAACTTAAGCTCTCGCATGAAGTTACTGTCAACCTGTCTGCTGTCATTTTGCAGTCTAGATTAAAGAAAGCTTTCACTTTGTCTCCTTCCAGGTATGACCATGAATCCCCACTGAATGCAACAGGATGGCATCAGAGCAACAATGACAAAAATCTGGTGGCTGTGCACCTGCTTGCTCCAATTGCTTCCAATCATCCTGAAGGAGCTCTGCATTTCTAGGAAGCAATTATTCCAGAGAATAACAATGATTGTCACATATCTGCTAAGTAATCAAGGGCCTAGCCCAAGGAACCATCAAATCTCTATCGCATCTTAACTTCAAGTTCTGAAAAGAGGGAGGATAGTCACTTTTGGACGGGGGGAAGGCTGGACAGAGAAAGGGGAGGCCAGGGCAGAGACAATATCCATAAATGCAAACATGATGAAGGCAGAAAATTGTATCATTCTTCTGACTACTACAGCCTATGTTGTTTCTAGAGTTGATACCGTGAATTGCAATGAAGCTGGTGGATACACTGTACCTATCAACATCTGGATGGGGTATTCTTATCAGACAACCAAGTAAATACTAGCACTGGGTCACCATCATGGAGAGCGCCGTGTCCAAAAAAAAAAAAAAAGCTATCACTTCTAGTAACATTATTAAATGTCTCAATCTATTGTTGACATGTCTAGTGTAAGATCAGGACATAATTGTTACTAAGATAGAGAAAGAGAGAGATGACTGCTGCTCATAAAGATACAAGGTGAAGATTGACCTGTACTAGCAACATCATAGTTAACTTGAAACTCCTGCTTTGTTTTCCTTTTTTCCCCAAAAAGGATAGAGATTGTATTGTTAAAACAGCTAGAAGTACATTAAATGTGCAGGCTGTGGAAAATGTACCAATTCTTGAACAACACAAAAATGGAAGAAAAACTTGCTATTTATCATGACTGTTAGTTTATAGGGAGGGAGTGGACAGGTAAAGAACAACAAAAATCTATTTTCTGTCTAATGTACTGACTAATTTGAAGAAGAAAAATAGAATGAGGGAAGAATAGAGAGACAAAAAAAGACACAGAGAGCAGGAAACAAGACGTCTAACAAAATTCAGGGTCCTTTCCAAAACCTTCAAACTGAGAGTAGGTTGAAACCAATCATGTCCATTGCCCGAGCAGGTAACTGCCATAGTTGCAGGCAGAGGTAAGGTGACCACAAAGGCAAGACCACTTAGCAGTCTGGGTGCTAAATGACTGGTAAACAAGACAGTGGTTTTCTATGATGTGGCTTATTCTGAGAAAAAGCTCCAGGATGTCCCCTTCTTGATATTTTTCAGTTACAACTCTAGTGTTATTAGTCAGTCGCTGTAACAGTAGTTAATGTACCTCTAAAGCCACAAATCTAACAAACATTAAGAGCACTGAGTTTTGTTAAACTCAAAAGCAAGCTCTGTGCTTTCCTTTTTCCTATGCCCGTGACCCTCTGTGCACACAGCAGAACCATCGCAGCTCTGCTTTTTGGCATGTCGCACAACACAGCTTCTGCACAGCTGGACTTTGTTCTAGGCCGCCTCTCCTCAGGGAAGTGCGCAGCAGGGCAGGAAACATTCCTCACTCCACGGTTACCTTGCTTTAATTCTGCATAAAAGACAGAGAGGCCCCAGGCTCTACTACAGGCCATATGCTGCAGCAATGACAGAAGAGTAGCTGCATAGCCTCTTGGTGCCAAATCACTGTTAGTTAAGACAGAATTCCAGACCCTCCTAGATGCCACGACTGCAGCTTATTTACTTGGCTTTGGATGCATAGATGTGAGCTGCATATGGTCCCTACGGCCACTAACTGAGCTAGGAACAGAAATCAGCTTTAAGAAATAGGTAAACATTGGAGGCAGACAACACTAGAAGGAAAGCAGCACAAAGCAAGGCCATTCAGATAGCGCATATAGCTTTTAAAATCAGTTGGACCAGCAAAGCTGTGCTCCAGAAGAGCCCTAAGCAGTGGCGCTGTGTCAGAGGTCATGATGCTTCGAACAGGCTAAAAAGAGAAAAAAAGACTAGAAGAGAGATGAAGAAAAAATCTCTTAAGAACTTTTTTTTTCCTCCCTAAAAGATGACAAAAACCAATTCCACATACTTTGGCACCACCACTTCTTGGAAGAACAGATTAATTCTGATAGAAAACAAGCAGCTCCACACATCCACAGATCAGCACTAGCATACATAAGTATTATCTTTTAGGTTTTGTGAACGGCCTGTGATTCTCTCACCAAACTCCGACAGTCAGTACCAGCTGGTCATTTCAACAGAAAGACCAATGGTTCACACACATTGAATTAACTTTCCCTGGAAAACTGGTCTTTCTAACAAAAAACAAGGCAGCAATTAGGTTAACTCTTGAAAATTACATCATAGCATTTTATGTTATATTTCGTGGTTAAAGTCCCCCATTCCCACTAATGCAGAACTGATCAAATTGATCATCATAGCTGTAATGGGAAGGAGCTGCTAGCAGGATGCTTCTGCAAAGTACCCTCCCCTGTACACAGACACTACCAGTTTCATGATTAGAAGGCAAAATTGTTAAGAGCAAAATAAGTTACAGAATGAAGGCTTTCAGCTTAACATTTGGCCAGGCTGAAGACCCCAGTGTATTTACACTTCAGGTGACACTACGTAGATGAAAATAACTGTGCCATGACATAGTCCACTCTAGATGAGACAACAGGTTTTGGGCAAGTAGTTCATCTGCTGACACGTGCAGTTACAGACAGACTGAAATTCCCAGGAAAAAATCATATCCCAATTAAGGAATTTTTGTCCAAAACAAAAGACAGTTTCATCTGAAAATGTCAGAAGTAGTTCAGCTTCTAAAACAAAAGATGGGTTATTTTTATTCCAAAACTACATCTAAATACTGGCTTTGCTATATCAAATTCTTAAAAACTGAAGAAGTATGTTCTCTGTAACAGAAACCATTTGCACAAACCTAGCTTGTGTATTATCACTGCTGATGGAATCTTGAGTGTTGTCTTAAAGCATCACACACAAATCGCTCTACACGTCAGAACAAATTAGAGAGCTTTGTCTGCCTCCCTGAGTGACTTTCATCCCTAATGTTCTCATTTCTCCCTTGTAGATCAAGTGGTAGAACTGGGTTTATTTAGCCCTAGATAAAGCACAGTCCTCCAGGCTAACAGACTTGCAGTTTACACTATAATTTAAAACAATTTTACACACCTACGTTAAAGAACAAACCAATCAACTACTTACTGTTCTTCTTGTACATCAAGATTTCGAAGGAGTTCATCTCATAGTTCTCAAATGTTTGCCGGACCTTGTCAATTGTATCTTTGTCTGTCAGCTCTCCATACATAAAACTGCAAATAAAGCAAGAAATTCAAGTCAGATACTAGACAAAGACACAAAACAATTTGTTTACAGTGTGAAAAGGACCTATTTGGAAATAGCCCTTCTTTGATTTTGTTTCACCTGGAAAGCATATTTGACAGATGCAGCCCCAGGAGATAAAAGACAAAACTGGAATAAACAGATTACTTTTCTCCTCAAGCAACAAACACAACACTACAAGCTATTTAACAGAAAATAAATCTGTTCTCAAATACCTGCAGGTGCTGCTTTTTTGCATAACTTCTGCTCTGTGATATCCTGATAGCTTGCAAAATCCATCATTGCTGTAGACAATGGGCCAATCCACTATCTGGGCATTACCCAAGACAAAATTAGTATCTGTTTGAAAGAAGACATCAGTTAGACACTAGACAAGGCTATGGTTGCATTGAAGGAAATACTTATTTCAGGACCCAATCCTGATTGCTTCAGTCCCTTGCAGTTTTTCCCAGATACTATTCCCACTGCAGTCAACAGGATTATTCCTAGTTTTAATTTTAAGTAAATTCTTATTTTAAAAAAATATTAATTACTTGTGCAAAGCTTAAGAGGATGGTTTTATGTAAGTGAAACACATGATGGTTAAGCAGGTAAAATTCATCCCTTGACTGAGGACAGATTCACCAAACTGTTTCCCTCTATGCCACAGGCACTGATCCACCATGACACTCAGTTTGAATGTGAAGCCTCTTACACACGGCCAAAACAGCACGTGACCAATACTTCTCCCCTCTGAATGTAGACACAGTGGCTCCTCTCAATACAGCCTTCACTGCTGGCCACACAAGCTCAAATACTTCTTGTGTGACGTGTACGGCACAGTGCTCCAAACTAGACACCAGACAACTAGGGTTAGTACTTACACCAGTAGAAAGAACTTTCTTTGCTGTACAAGCCAGAAGGAGTTTCAATGAGTAAGAAAAAAAACTGAGCAGGATTCATGCCTCCATTCTCACTGGATCTGTGCGTGCTACTGGTTTTTATGACTGATACCTCATTCACATTATGAACATACCCAATGCTGGGCCCAAACCTTGCTTTTCTCTGCTGCTTTGGCTCTTGTGCAGTCAACTAATTACACCTGTGCCAAGACAGACAGCAGTGCTGCTGCTTGGGCACTGGCAGGCAGGCAGAGATGGTGGGTGGCTCCTTTCACAACTGCAAAGATCCCCTGGCTTTTGAAAGAAAGGCTAGGCAGCCACATGAGATTAAGAGGCATCCATATTTAAGGGGAGCCTTTAAGGGAGTCCACTACACTGCCTACTTTTCTGGATCTACCCCCAGCTGTTCAAACATACACAGCCATCATTAATGTTTCCTGCAACCAAGAGACACAAACAAGACATTTTACCTATTAATTGCAAAGAGTTCTGTTTATTTTAACTTTCCCTTTCAAAATCTTTTGTCTCATTGCAAACTTCAACTGGGTTTAAATAAAACATTCCTGTAGCTATCTAAATCCATTGCCCAATCCCACGAGCATGATTAAGTGTATCTTTATACACTCTTTAGAATGAAATACACCAGTAGTACAACTTCAGGACATTAACTGCTTTGTTTCTCACAGCCTCTTTTAAACACCGTGGTTTTTGCTTGGTTGAAGCATTTTGTTCCAAAAACAATACATGTCATTTACCCCTTCCTATGAATAAGTAAGCCAAGTCATTTCTCATTGCTAAAGCAAGTACTTTTGAGTGTCTATTATAAACACTGTGTTAGGATATTTTTAAATTTTCATCAAAAAAAATGACAAAAGATATGCCAATACAAACGTTAGGCCAGGTCCTGCCCTGATCTGAATGGTGTTATTTCATGCATACATTCCTTCTCACCATCTCCCCTTCTCAAAAGGTAACTTACCCTTCTCTCCACTTCCTCAAGAGCTCCTTGAAGAGCTTCTATTAACTTAAGCAGTGACATTCCTTTCACACTTAAACCTCAACATTGTCTTTGGATAAATAATCTCTTTTTTTAATTAAAAGCTATATAGGGCACTTTTCTGATGACCATTACTGTGCTAATCCTACTTTTATCTAGCCTTGCAGTGCTTCTGTGAAGTAGGACAGTGCTCTTATCCCCTTTTTACAGGTAAAAACAAAGCACTAAGTCCACAAGGGGATTTAAGTACCAAAAGGCAAGACAGCTACAGCCTAGCCCCTAGATGCCCAGCTCTCAAAGACTTGGGAGCTGGAAGCTCCATGCATAGTGTTGGTGAGACAGAACTGAAAAACATTAGCACAGCAAATAGAAACCTGCCCAAGTTAAACTATAGAAAACAATGAAAAAGGGGGATATTTTAAGGGTTTTTTTTCCTTTCCTATATTATTTATGATACCTAATATTTTAACATAAGCCCAGTTCTCACAGACAATACCCAAGATTCTTTGCCATTATTGCAGGAGCTAAAGAATCACATTCCCACTTGCTTACCTTTTGGCCCAATGAAGCCTGATTTTTTTGGAATGGCAGTTTCCAAAGGATGCTTAGAGAACATGCAAATATTTCCCTCCCCCCTTACAGCCTCGCAGTCTGGGTGTTCTCCTACGAGATGTGGGGCTACCGAAGGGCAGTGAAAGCTCAGCCTTCATTTCAACTCCTGATTAACCATTCTAATTATCAAGCTACCGAAGAGAACAGATGCTAACATCCTCACCATATGAGTTTTTAAGTCAGTGTGACTTGGCTGTTGTATTTTATGCATCCCTATTAGGCAATCCTGTTAGTCTACATTGGGTGAGCCTCTCCGGGAGGTGGAGGTAGCATGCTTCATCAGAGAGTCCAGGTTGGGTTTAGTTGTGAGTTACAACCAAGCTGAGTGATCTTTGTGTACATACAAAGCTTTAAAGGCAAAAACTTGGGTGCCTATCAATTCAAAGAGCAAGCCAGAGGTTTTGATGATCCCACTGTTTTACAAGTGTGCCTCACTTCTAGCTAGTTCCCACTTCATGCATCTTCATCCTTCTTTGATCCAGGCTTTACATAGCTTACAAACACACAGGAAGTAAATACTGAAGTTGGACCCATTCTCTTGAGTCAACACCACACCCCTGACTCATCTTTAGGCTTGCTCCTCCAGCTCCATTGCCACACTTTTTTAGTGCTTGTCCTGGGGTGATCCCTAGATCCAAAAAATGCCCTGCATGGACCAGTGCTTGGGAACTCCCCATGTAGCTGAAAGCCTGCAGAGAAGCCGTTGGCCCCTGTGAGCACAGCAGCCAGGCAGCCGAGAGAGGCTGTAGTGTAGCACCATCCAAACTGCCAGGCCAGGAAAGAGGTTTCCAACCCACCACTCTCTGCCAGCTTTCCTTGGGAGGTTACCAGGCTCAGGATGATCGGTTCCTTTGTTTCTGATTTTGTTGCAAAGGGAGAGACGATCTGCATTGGTGGTTTCCAAACTTCCTGTACCCACTTTTTTTTTTTTTTTTTTAAACTTGCTGTGGCCTAACAGCCCACAGAGTGGGAGCACCAGCATCTGCAAAGAAAGGGTCTTGGAGACAAATAGGAATTTCTTTCCAGTTACTCACTCCTCTTCCCAGATCTCTTTAAAGACAAAACAATGACACAACGGCGGTTCTGTGCCTACATGGAGAACACAGAATGCAACACCTGCATTTCTCCAGAAGGAGTGTCTCCAACAACAGTGTTTTGCCTGTGCAAACACTGGCAAGACACAGCATAAAATAAGGACTCCCACTTATAACTCCCCTGCATAGTTTATTCTGACAGATAACCCGGAGGTAGAAGGGCTGTTCTCATTGCTATCATTTACATTCAATTGCATTGACGTCCCTGACAACGTGCTGCTTGGAGACAGCTCATAATCTGTTAAACAATTGTTCCTAACATAAGAAAAATATTAAATAACATCCACTGAGGCAAATATTGCCTCTCCATCTGCAGGGACACAGGGTCCCAGAGGCCAGGAAACAGCTGTGGCTTTGTTGCACAACAAGCACGAGGGATGTTCTAGTGAACTCTTTGAGCATCACAGGGCAAAGCCTCTTGGGGACTCACAAGTGGGTCAACAAGGCCAGGAAAGCAGTTGGTCAGAGGAAGACCATGAAGAAATCCACTGCTAAATTATCTTCAAAGACAGGGGGTAAAATGTACATGTGATAGCTGCAGTACTGAAACTATTCAGTGACTTGAGGCACCTCTTTGAAAGGACTCAAAGGACTCCCTTACCAGGAAATCAATTTCTATCACAATGTCATTTGCGTTAGTAGTATTGCCTGGCCCAAGGAGAAGCTGTAAGCATCACTGGCCCTTCTTATCAGCTCCAAGAAGAACTGAGCTAGGGACTGGAGAGGGCGGGCTCATATAAAAGAAGACCTGGGGTTCTGGCTTGTGCTGCATTTAGCACAGTCTGAGCAAGACCACTGGGAGGCATAGAAATATGTAGAAGCGCAGCACAGAGCACATCATGCTGCAGAAACACAGGTAAGAACTGTGGCAACCCAAAGGCAGCACAGTCACTTGCATGAGTAGGGCGGGCTTCTGTGGTGAGGGTCTGCCGCACTGGTTACTTTGTGAAGGGCCTCACTTCATATTTTCTAGCCTGCATTTTCCACAAGTCAGTTCTGTTTACTGCAGTATATCCACATGTCAGCCTTTACACACTCAAATGTCAGACCCATTTTGGATTATCACTTTAAACTAGACACAGCTGCTTTAAAGCAACAAGCAAAACATTTTAACTACTTCCAAAAATGTAAGAATGGATTTTGATCAGTCACTGAAGCCAGTACTTTCCCCCACTCACAAAATACACCATCAAAGAAGCAAGCAAATACACCACCAGCGACAGCAAGTCTCTAGAACACCCAGCTTCACCAAAACTACCTTATCTACTGAATCTAAACAAAGGTGCTTTGTTTAACCAAAACTGTCCATCAGCTCAAACCTCCAAAATGCCTGAGGACAACAAGCACCTCACAGACATGTATCTGGTCAGGACTAGCTGACTGAGGAGAGGTCACCCCCTTGCAAAGAGCATGGAGCAAGTTACAGAAATGCTTCCTCCCTACCTTTCCCCTGCACTGCTGCACATTCGCACCCATAGCATCCCAGCCTCTCCTGTAAGGTGGACCTTGCTAAGCTGAGCCCTCCACCTCTTTCCAGAGGCCAGCACACCAGTTCTGCCTTCCCTGTCCCTTCAGTGACACGAGCCCTCTTCCAGGACAGACTGGTCAGAGACCAGCAGCCAGACATATTCTCACAATGCTGCCCAACACGTTCCCACATTGCTGCCTGCACAGAGGAAGCACACAGAGGCGACCAAGAGGAAACCTCTGCTCAGTGAGTTGTAGCGCAGACCTCGGTAACAACAGAGGCTGGTGCCCACTGTGCTTTCAGATATGTATGCAGGTCTGTCAAAGCCCCCCACAAGTGTGCTCAGGTTGGTGCAGTGCACAGATGTAATTTAAATATATTAATATCTTTTCCCACAGTCATCACACAAATACAAAACTCAGAAGATTTGCTCCTAATTTATTCCCCTCTCAGTGAAAGAAGAATCAGGCTCACCGTAGTGGGAAGACCTGCTCCTCACCAAACATGCTAACTCTCCCATCAGTCTCCAACAGAACAGAAATTGCCCTCCTCATTCCAGACCACAGCCTTCATCACGTTGGGTGAGGACATAACCCTGGTTATAGAGACCAGCGTGTCTTTTTTTATCATGTCTCAAACTCCTCCCATGGATCCGCAGCGGAGCAAAGCTAGACCTCTAGCATTACAAAGCACAAACCACTACTACAGCAGAACTAAACAAACTGCTTAGTAAACAGGTTTCTTACCCCACCCATGGTCACTGGGGATAGGGGTGGGGGATACAGCCTCCTTAGCTACTGTTCCGTTAGCTGGGCATAAAGCAGCATAGGTGCTATGTCACAGCCAGCATAAGAAATGTGCAGTAGGCAAAAATCATGTGCAACTGTCATATGATTAAAGACTGTACCATAGAGCTTAAGTACAAGGGACAGATGAGTTTCTAAACAGTTCTGGTTCTTACAAACTGGTGACTGCATCACAAGTAGCATCATTTGGATATGGAGAAAAAAGAGATGGTTTCATTTTTGGTAAGAAACACAATGCATGGAAATAGAACATTGTTTATAAGTAGGCCTGTCAAAATTGCTACAGTCACACAGCTCATATCGTGCTTTTGCTTTAACAATTTGCAAAGGATAGGTATGTATGAATTTTTGCTCATGTTTAGTCTTAGCTTTGAAATAAGTAAAACAGAAGCATTTAGTCACACTGATTAGTTACCTTGTTCAAATGTAACTTCTGAGATCAAAATACGGCCCTAAATCAGTACAAATAAGTCAAACAATTTCAAGCGCCTATTCAATCCTTCCTTTGCATACATGGGATTCAAGGCTCACACTTCAGGGAGGAAAGACACAGGAACCAACCAAATTTTCATCTTAACAGAAGTGCTGTAACTGTATTCAACGCAAGTACAGAGCTGCTCAAAGGACCGAAAGACTAATCACATGGTAGAAGAAAAGTAATAAGACAAAATTCTGCTCTTCCACCCACATTCTCCTGTAGAAGTCAATGGTGTTACATGGATACACACATCCACTCAGTATCTCCTTGTATTCATTCCTAGCGTGGGAGTGCGTCAATGTTTAAATATCCCATTGAACAACTTGATCTCTCTATAGAATAATGATCTCTATAGAATAATGATAGTGACCTCAAAATTGTACATCCTTAATATCAAGACCAAATTATTTTAAGCTGCAGCCTCACTCTAATACAAAACAACATTATAAAACCCTATAGATAGGTTCATTTTGGCTTACATGTTTTATAGAAGTTTTACATAACTATTTATTTTACAGAAACAAAAATGGATTTAAAAGCTCCTTGGCTGCTACAGCATGAACACAATCCACTAAATGCAGGCATTTCATGCTTTATTCAAACATGACTTACACTGTCATGTGTACTCCAGAGCATAGTGTAAGTACAGGCTGAAAAGAATTATTAAAAAATTTATTTCATCATACTTACCACAAATAACAAAAGAGACACTAACTAAAACAACAACTTCAAGTGACTCAGTTTGAATCATTACAGAAAATGAATGCTAATTTCAGCCAGCAGTATAGACAAAAACTACTAGTTCCATCGCAACATGTTATTTTGCATTGTTATAGCAAATATTTCAAGGAGGCCTCTACCATAAGAAAAGTTTAAATTGAAAAGAATACATCCTTCCAACACTAGTAGCTGTAAAATCTTCATAATTATCTGTATTTGTTAAAAATAAAACAAATTAGTGCAGAATAATGGAACAAGAATAGCTGAAATTGAAAGTGCACAGAAGCTGTCGTATGTATTTTATGCATAGCATCATTCTTCGCCTGTCCCTGAAGTACTGTCCATACCGAGAAATTAAGGGGGGGAAAAACATTAGACAAATGTGACGTTAGCATGAGATAATCTTCAGAAATTAGAAAGTTCATCAGTTGTAAGAGTCATACATTGTACCATTCTTAATAAAGGACAAAAATACTGTTTAGCAGTGAGACTTCACCATTTAACTGGTCAGGGGTTCTTTTCCCCCCATCTGATCTTAAAAGAGATCCAGGAAAAAGCATGTTTTAGTTGCATCTATTATACGGGTCTTCCATCAGTTTAAAGAAGCTATTTGATTTACTGATTATAGCTACACCATCAAAAACCTTAAAAGCACTCCCTGCTCACTTTTAGCTATATGAGTTACAAAAATGCATTAACAAATTCTCCAATGAATGGGTTTCATTAAGATTTGTTTTATGATCTTGTTCTAGGATTTAATGCAGAAATGGATTGATATGTTGAATTATCACAGTAGAACTTCTTGAGCTTTCAGAACATTAATTTTAAAACACATTATCTATCATCTCTGTGTTGTACTTTTTTTTCTTACTATCTATAAAAGTAATTTTAAGGAAATCAGGTCGTACATTTCTAAATGCATAAAGACACACACACAAAACTAGAAGCTTCTGGCCTAGTAAAAGCCAGCAAAAAAACATTTTATATTCAACTCAAGTGATACTGAGGAAAAAAAACCTGTCAATAGTGAATAGATATTTCGATGTACTGACCAATTGTATGAAAATCATGGATGAAAATAAAAGCATCTCCACAGTTGTTAACTTAGAAAAGAAGGAAGAGCAGGAAGAAACAAAACCCTTTCCTTTGTTTCATTCTCAGTTTGGGAAAACGTCCTTAACACGGAACCTACAAGTTGTCCCCTTGTGGTTTTTGAAGGTCTGCTGCTTTGATGGTTAAATGTCTTGTTTTAATCACTGCCAACAGACAGATCTACACTCGTGGACTTTATTCAGCCAAAAGTGATTTTACAGGAAATCTTGAATAAACTGGGTCTTGCAGGATTAGATACAAAAGGGTACAGACTCAGGTTCAACCACTGGATGCCAGATTTGTAGAGGATAACATTCACTTTGCCTTGCACAGGGCAAGCCATAGTAACTGCAAGAGAAACAAAATCTTCAGCTAAAGGCACTCCATACATATAGCACCATCTTATTACTGATCCAGCAGTTTTCCATGCACTTTCTGCAAGGTGTGACTCTGGCAAAGAGCCTTCCAAGAGGCTCTTGGAAGAGAAGCATTCCCAGGCCAGACCCCTCTAATCCATTACATTGGGTTTTTTATGCTGAAATTAACCCACTGAAGTCCGGATGAGACTTTAAACTGGCAGCATGCAGCAGAAAACCTCCTGCATATCTGCTACAGACTTCCAAGTCATCCCATTTGGGAGCTTTAAGAACTAGGATAGCTTAACCCAGACATTGCACCTCATAAGGTATACTTCAATATTGCTCTTCCCTGTGCACAGTTAACTTTGTCCTTTTCAGTACTTTCATGTCTAAAACAGCCACTAAAATGCATTTCCTACTCAATACAACCTCACTAGATCACACTAGGATGTAATTTACCTGCAGCACAAGGCTTCTGAGTTGGTCCTCTGCAAATAATGAATTTCACCCAGTGTTCCTTGAAGAGTCATTGAAAATTATGGAAATTTACGAACTGTCAGGAAACTAAACATATTCTATCAAAAGGAAACAGAAAAGTATACTCCACCCCAAAAAAGTGCTTGCTGATTTCAACAAAAGCAGCCCTGTTCTCAGTACGAAAATACTTTCTTGATGACTGATGCTATTTACCGGAAGTTTTGCGGTAGCACGAGGTACCCCAGTGATGCCCAGGACCAGACTACCCTTGGCACATCACATACGGAAGAGTGATGCAGAGCTTGTCATGTTCATACATGTGTTCCCTACCAACATAACAGCTCCGCAGTCTGAAAGCAATCAGACCCACAACACTTAAGATAGTAAACCCTACCTTTGGGGGAGCATGCCTATACTGCTTCTGGACCCAAATCGCTTTAGCTGCACCCAGGTCTGCATCTCCATACCATGCTGCTCGCTGCTTCAGGTTTTGTAGGGAAGGCAGGCAGGGCCAGGTTGCAGCAGACACAGCACTGTCAGGTTAAGGATCCTTTGCAAACATTTTGTTTAAATGAACATTTTATTCAAGTGCAAAAGTATGAAAATAAAACTCAGTTTAGTTCTTCATCCTCTGTTAGTTTCCTTTGCATTTCTCTCTGGTTGAACAGAAAAACAGGTTTTTCAGTTTCAGAGCTGTTTATAATAAAGTTAATTTCCCTCCTAGGTCTCAGGCAATGGTACAAGGTTAGCATGCCCAGGTTGCAGAATGTTTATTGTACTGGGACTTTATAGTCTCCCATGGAAGTAATGCCATAAATCATGGAAATGTCTGTTATTCTCAGATTTGTGTCTGAAGGTGCTTTTTCTTTCCCTCTACAGGGAACTCGCTGCATTCTCCATCAAAGGGTGCAGGTTTGCTTCCATACCTGACGTCTTCTTAGGGTGTTCCCATGGGATTTAGTGAAAGCAAGACTAAATTCACACAAGCCTTATGCCCTCTAACCTCCCCTTATTCCAACCTCCTCGTTTTATCAATAAATCAGAAAAGCATCTGTGACTTCCACTGAAATTCCAAAGCCATGTAAACACAGGGCTTGCTTTTGCCATCCTTACACATGCACAATTATCATGTACCTCAGTGAGAATTTTGACCAAGGAAGGACTGCAGAATCTATCTGGCATTTATGTAAACTGAAAAGTATTTTTGCCTCCAGTTATTGATAAAGCATTGGAATATCACAAAGAATCAGTATTCTCTATAACATACTGCACCATTTGAATTGGGTGCCTTGGCCATGAACCAAGATTATAACTGTTATTGTTACAGCACTTGTAATACTGTGGGTGTATTACATTACCCGAGAAAAACATTAATATCACATTAGCAGTAACCATCAGGGGCTAGTGATTCTTTACATACTGCACTGTTTTACAGCATGGGCTCATTTTCTGTCCCATTGGGTGTTCTGGTCTTTAAATATTTCAATGCTTCAAACAAATTTTTGTCAACCAAGCACTACATGCAACATTTATTTTTCTAGCTCTACATCGCTAGTATAGAAACACAGCTTTTAAACATTAAATACAAGACAAGCAGGATTATGGTGTCCCTCATTTCAAAGAGGAAAGAACCTTAAGTCTTCTTGTGAGAAGAAATCGGAGGACCAGATGAGGTCCACAGGTCTAGGCAGATGACACTTTATATATTCTTTCCTGTGTGCGCTATCATAAGACCACCCCACCCCAGGATGGGCTAAGAAATTCTCAATTCCTTCTTTACTCCAACATGTGGAGAGGAAATACTGTGCAGCTTCTAACCCTAGCTTAGCTCTTTTGGATGGCATTTAGTGCATGAGAACCTGTCTCATTTGATTTGCAACCTAAGAAGCAGCTCTCATCCCTAATAACTCTAAAGGAGATGATTCAGACCAACAGAGTTTGAGGCGAGTCTTGCTGCAGATGGTGGGATATAAACAAGAACAAAATACTAACCCTAACGGAAAAACCCTGAACTTGCATGCCTATGTACACTGCTATTACCTTTAGCCATTGAATGTGCATCAGCTTACCAGTCCCACATCTAATATGAAAGGCTGTCCAAAGAATTCCTTGTTAAACTACTGGTAAAAAATTGTATAATTAGTGCCGTCCTTAGAGCAATGCTTCCAAAAGAGCCTGCATGCCAATTATTTTGTTATTACCATATGGCCTCTTTCACTGAGTTAACACCCCCTGCCCCAAAATGTAACACGTAGCAAGAATGTGTTTTCCTCAGTTCACCTGTGACTGTGGATGCATGTCATATACAAGTACCTTTAAGTGAAGCATTTATTCAGTATCTATTTCTGTTCAATGACCGAGTTCCTCTCCTTTCAAAGTGAATCCTCCCCAAATTAGGAACACTCCTATATCTGTATCAACTCAGTATCTGTTGGCACTACTTAACTTGCTTGTATGTGCCAGCAAATACAGTTTGACAACAAGCCCAAGGTTTATTTGGCAAATCCCAAATGGCCTGGATAGTTTCATGGTGGGTCACATTACTACCCAATCGAATGAAACCAAGAAGGGGGAGCCAAACCTCAAGCTTTATGGGCCCATTTAAGCACTCATCCTGTGGGCATCCCAAATCAACTCAAAGGACAAGTAGGCAGGCCAAGACGAGACAGGCAACAAGGAACCAGCATGTTTCCATACTGCCCCCATGCTGGCCAGCACAGCCCTGCCAGAAGGGGAGAGAACAGAGACTATCCTTGTCTCCTGAATGAGACAGGGGTTAGAAGAGGCTGATGGTCCCACGTTAGAACTGATTCATACAGCATTCGTATGTGACGGCATCACATTTACAGCAAAGCTGGACTGGGTCCAGCAAAAACTAGAAGGCGCATTACAGAAGAAATGGGCTTCTAAACCTGAGTCACTTCCCTAAGCTTCTCCTAATATGTCTGAACTGTGCATCACTTCCTACCAAGCTTAATCTAAAAACTTGTATTGATTACAGCCCTCAGGACTTGCTGAGCATTTGGAAATGGGAGTGCTGTCATTTTACCTGTGCTGTCTAGCGCCACGCTCTGTTATGACACCTTCTTAATAATGGGGGAAGAGAGGAAGAAACAGAGCATAGCTTCTGCTGCATGATTCCTCCCGTCTCCAAACCTCAACTGATTTATTGCATCAAGGTTTTGGCACTGAAAGTCAAAAGGGAAAACTGGTTTTTAATGAAGAAAATAATCTACAAACTCAAGACCGTTTTGAGAAAAGCCTTAGATAACAGGTGTTGGAAGATCAGAGAAGCAGCCTGAATGTGATGCAATGTAACATTTCATTTTTTTTAAAAAAAGAGGGCAAGATTCACTGTAAGAATGGCGAGTATTTTTTCAGGAATGCAGCTTCCAACCCCTTCCCTTCTACAGGAAAGTTGCAGAGAGAAACAACCTATAAAAAGAGCCTCACAATTTTATGTGAAAATATGGTCTTATCAAAGGCTATTTCTCCAATAATATTGCCTAATTGAAAAAAATAGAGAAAAACTGAAAATCATTCTTTGGATAATTTGAGTTTCTAGCTGCTTATCAAGAGGGTTAATTGTCTTTGCCTTATCAGAACAAACTGACTATATTTTTAATTAATTAAGTCATCTTGTCTTCAAAAGGAACTTGATCCTGCATATTCTCAATCATACTAGAAGTTCTTAATCCCTTAAGTAACCCCATTGAAGTCAATGGAAGCATTAAAGATGGCAGAACTTAGGTTCATGGCTATAAAAAAATGCACATGCCTAGGTTTAAACAAATACATAAACGTTTGCATGGTCGCAGGCTTACTGAGGGAGCAGCTTTTGGTAAGCCCCTAAGTGAAAGAATCTGGATAACATTAATGCGTATTTGCATGCAATTGTGAAATTCGAGGCATTTTCCACTCCACAGTTTTCCAAGAGAAAGACCTGGTTACAGTGCACTAGGAAAAAAAATTATCTACCCTCAGCCCTCAAAATGGCAAACTCTCTCCTCACTTATGACAAATCTTCCCTTTCAACTCAGGCAGGCAGCCCTCGCCGATCCCCCAGCACCGGGCTTTCCCTTCCCAGAGACCATCTTGAATCCCCGCACCGCCTCCCCGGCCGAAGCCGCCGTGCCCCCGCAGCCGCAGCCCCCGCCGAGCGCCGGACCCCACCGGTGGCCCGACCCCCCTCGCCCCCCGTGCCGGGTCAGGCCCCGGCGCTGCCCCCGCCTCGCCCCTCGGGCGCGGATCTCGCCCCGCACCGGGCACAGCCCGGCCGGCAGGTCTCCCCGGGCGCCCCGCCGTGCTGGCGCACCTGCAGCCGGAGCCCCGCGCCGCCCCGCTGCCCGGGCCGGGGGCTCTCCGCAGGACTTAGGCGGCGCGGCCGGCCGGCGGCACCGGCTTCGGCCCCGGCACCTGGATGCGCCGCTTCGGCGGAACCGCCTGGGAGCGGCCGGGGCTCAGCGCCCCTCCGCCCGGGGCTGCCGCCGCCGAGGAAGCGGCGGGCTGCTTCGCTCCAGCGAGGGCTCGCCCTCAGCCCCGGGGCGCCGGCGCCTCCCCGCCGCCCCGGTCCCCCCTTACCGTTAGACCTTCGCACGATGTTCTCGAGAAACGTGTTCTGAGGCGCCACCAGCCCTCGCCTTCCCCCGGCCATAGTCGCTCTGCGGGAGCGCGGCGCGGAGGCTTCGCTCAGGGCCGCGCCGACCCGCGCTCTGCCGCGCCGCTCCCCGCCCGCCCCGCGCGCCTCATGCCTCCGCCAGGACCGGCACGGCTGTGCGGCATCAGCCCTCCCGCCGCCTGCCGCGCACCGCAGCCCCGCGGCCGCCGCCGGACCTCCCCGCAGCGCCCCCTGCCGGGCGCCGCCGTTCCGCGCCGCCGCGCCGCAAGGCCGGTGCTGCAGCGCCATCGTCTGGGAGCGGCGCGGCGCGGCGCTCGCTGAGGGGCGGCCGGCCGAGCCGCCCGGGCGCCCGCGGGGGACACGGAGCCCGACCGCCCCGGGAGCTCAGAGCCGCGAGCCGCCACCGGCACCCCTCACCCCTCACGGCTGCAGCTCAGGGGGAAACGCGGCGCCCGCCGGCCGCGGGGCGGGCGCGCGAGGAGCCAGCTCCCCAACGGCCGCGGAGCGGGGGGAGGTGGCGTCCCTGAGAGGGCTCTGCCCCGTCAGGGCTCAGATGGCGCTTCACGGCGCCCCCGCCGCCCGCCCGGGGCGGCTGCGGCGGGGCTCGGCCCCCTCACCGGTGCACCCCGGAAGCTGAGAAACTCCAAGTGCTTTAAAACCACTCACGAACTCATGGCGGCAGCTCTCCGGGGCGGCGGGAGGTACCTCCGCCGCCCGCCCCGAGTGGGACGCCGCCGCGGAACACCGGAGGCTTCGCTCTCAGCCCCACGGCCGGCTGCTGGCGCTTGCTGTTATCGCCCGCGCTCGCGTTTCGCACTTTCCTCTGACGATTTCTTTTAGAAGGCTACCTAGTGTTATGCGGTCAAACCGAGCTCAGTGGAAACAGTTATATTTAAACATAACCTTTGACAGGTCTTAAACTCTTTGAAATATTTAATTTACAACGGTTTTTCATTCAGGGATTAAACGACTTTGTTCTTTCCCTCTTACCAATCTATCAGTAAATGGAAAATACTCAGAACTTTTTAATTTAAAAGGCAGATTTTCTTGCTGGCACTGGCATTTACTTGCTGTAATGCCTCGTTAAGTGCAGCACCTTCAGGCTCCGCATCTCAGGGCATATTCAAGACATGAGTGTGTTTCCACATGATCACACGTCTGGGGAAAAGCTGTTTCTCACAATAGGAGCAAACACAGCATGGCAAAGACGATGGCCCACGTCACTCGGGCTTTTTAAGCATTAGCACTGCTCCCACAGAACGCTGGCACTGCCCAGCCAGCTCTCTCCTGGGTAATGCTTGGGCCAGGGCCACCGCACAGCCAGGAACCGCAGCCACACGCACGGCCTGATTCAGCTACACAGCGTGGCCTGCGGTTGTGACCGAACGCTGACTGTACGCCCGTGCTCAGGCAAAAGCCCGATCTTCCTGCCGCCGACCTGCTGCCTCCCACAGCATTTTTAAGTGACCAGACGCACCACGTATTGTGGAGAGTTGAAGGCTGGAGGCAGGTGACAACTTGTTGCAGCAGGAGCTACAGATCAAGTCCCAGAGCGTCCTAGTGTCGGCAGCCCCTCACACAGCCGGAGACCTGGGTGACTCCTAAAACCCCAGAACGGCCCAGCCCTGCTGCCAGGAATATGAAGTAGCTGTGCCACAGAAGCCGCTTTTGAACCGGTCGTGAACTGTATACTGGCCGTCCCTGGATCTGCTGCCAAAGAGAGACAGGTTGGGAAAGAAAAATCAAGCGCCTGAAGTTGCAAAAAGGCTACTAATTCTCCCCAAAACGTTGTTGGATTTTGAAAAATCCCATGGAAGCATTTATTTGCATCTTTACATACCTAAATCTACCCCCAACAACTGTACACAGGAAGACCACAGGTTATTTCGTTCCTGCTAGCTTCAGCAGCACAGGCCAAACCTGAAGAGATCTTAAGCTCTCTGGCAATTTCCCCAGAAAAATTGTAACTGTAACCTTTGACACTGAATTTGCACAACTGCTAACAACCGAGAGTGACGTTTTGAAAAACCGGGATCTGAAAGACTGTTTCGTTATTTCTCTAAGCCACTTTGCCAAAGGGCTAGAGCAGTGCATGCTATCCTAGCTTCTGCCGGGCTCTGCAGGAATATCTATGACTTGGAGACATCTGGCAGCTGGCATACATTACAGAAACTTTGAGGCCTTTAAAGAAAAAAAAAAAGATTTTAAACTGAATCAGCAAGTACACAGGAGTGGGAGTAAGGGGACACAGCGTAAGAAAGAAAAGCCGTATTTTTTCTGGAAGTCCATGAAGTGTGGGCTGGCTGCAGTTTGTGTTGCATTGTGTGGTCCAGTCTCTGATTGTCTAATTTTTCAGAGCATCATGCTTAATCCTACAAGTTCCAAGTCAAAGGTACCATTTTAGCTAGGTTGGGGTTTACATCTACCTTGTAACATTGCAAACAAGTAAAATGTTATAGCACATGGAAGATTTCTCCTTTATCTTCCACCTCCTTTAGACTTTCTCCCCACTGCAAAATATGATTCCTGCTGGTGATATGAATTTTTCCACCACTAGTGCAGAGGGACACTGTGTTAATGTTTCACTGTGATTATTTTGAATTCTATACTCATTGTTTGCCACAGCTGGTAAATTTTGCAAATGATACAAAGCTGGAAGCAAAGCCCCACTTAAAGCAGCACACGTACACTGTCTGACTTCATTATTAGATGTTACCTCTCCCCAGCTACCATTTTTTTGGAAAGTTGAAAACTGGAATTGCTTGATTTGCTTGTTGGCTAAAGCCTATTGGACAGAACTTAATACCTAACACTTCCACTTAAGGCTAATACAAAAGGTCATAGTTTGCTATAGAGGACATTCAGCTGGATTTTATTGTGCTGCTCTTTCAGCCTGTTGTTTTTTCCTGAAGAAGGCCCTAGGTCAGGACTTGTAGTACCCCAGTAAGAGACCGTCCCTTGGCTGCAGAGCCTTGAGCTACCATTCCAAAATCACTTTGAGCAGCTGCTGCTGCAAAAAGGACAGATTTGCCTTCATCTAAGCTGTGCGTATTTGTCACCCCACTTGAATTGAAAACCAGCCTGAAAAGAAACCCCGCACTGGTGCTGAATGAGGAAAGGCAGCTGAGACACCTCCCCTTTTGGCAGCAGCCTGTATTTATGCCAATCCATTTACTAACATGACTGTAACTTCCAGTGTTGATACACACAAACATGTTGCAAACTCTATCATCAATAAAAACATTAGTTCCAGGCACTAACTTGTGGGAATGTCACTAAACCCCATGGTACCTATGAAATAAAAACTTTGGAACAGGACAGAGCTCCTCTCTTTCATCTCGTCACAAGGTTCACTCCTGAGAGATACTACTGTAACTTCCTTTAAAAACTTCCCTTCAGTCAGCCATACAGCATCTCTAGGTAATCTGTTCTAACAAATCTCGTAAGAAAGCTTTTCCTAAAATACCGCCAAATCGTCTGGTCTTTAAAGCTAGTAAAACCGCTTTCTTCTGCGGACGCAAAAATCACCAACCCTTTTGCAAGTTTTCAAATGCATGAAGAGTTGCTACAAGGCTCCCCTGCCTGCTCTCGCTGCCTTTCGGTCTGAACAAACCCAGTTCTTCCAAAGTTGCACAAGACTCTTGCTGTTAGACTCTGTCAGTTCTTTGGGACTTGATTTTCACTTTCACAGCATCAAATCAGTAAAGAAACACAGTGGTTAGGGAAGTCTCATATGCTCAAAATTTAATTAATTTATATTGAAAAGCACTGGTTTTATTCAAGGCCTTTTTGATTTCTACCCTGTTTTGCAGACAACCTTCTGTTCTTTGTAAAATAAGTTCTTAGTAAAAAATAAACTGTCAAAACCCAGAATTATAACAATGCAAAGTTATAACAAACTACCACCAACCCTGAAAATAAAAAGAACATTCAATCTTTAAATTGAGTTCCATTTGCATACTACCATATGGCTTTTGCTAAACTGTCAAAATAAAATACATGAACTGATAGGATAACAAATTACAGAAGGTAATGCACAAGTTACTCTGCCATACAGACACTAAACAAAAAAAGGAAATTCTGAATTCAAACTAAGATGGAAAAACAACGATAATTTTATTTTTATTTTTTAATTAAAATCAGTAAAGCAGTCATTATTCTACAAATTCTTACCCCCAAAAGTTTGCAGGCTAAGGCCCCCATCTAAGTACACAAGTACATGAACACTTAGTTGCTTGTGATTAACATTATTTGTTATCTTATGGCAAAAACAATGAGAAACAGAAGACCTTAAAACTAAGGTGAGTCCATAGTTCAACAAGTACACGCATGTCTATCAAAAGGAAAGAATGTGGGAAAACATCTGTGCATCTTACTGAAACTGTTCAATTTATTTCTGCAACTCATTTTAACCAAAATGCTCCAGACATTGGCGAAGTTCAGCCTGAGGTTCCTAAAGGTCCAATTATTTCTGCAGTCTAAAATTAAATGAAATGTTTAACTCAAAGAAATACCCAGTTGCACAGCAAACTTTAGACCTAAGAAGTGAGGAATGTTAGTATTCCCAAATAGCCATAACAAATTTGTCAAAAAATAAATATGGATGCTTTTCCAGTTTCGGAATTGCTGAATTTCCTCCAGACTTTTTATGAGTAACAAATATGGAAAAATAACTAAAAAAATCCTACATTCTGAATGGAAGAAAAAAAATCTCAAAATAAAACTGATGAGAGAGTACACAGCCAGTCTTTTATTTATACATCTAACATTTGGAGTGTGGGCTAACAGGGAAGAACTGTTCCTTCTTAAAACAGCTCAAAAGGGCTGTTCCCCATTTGGACAGCATGACCATCGCCATTTATTTCAACAGGAGGTGGCATGCCGTCCTTCCAAGATTTAGGGGGAAAAAAACAAAAAACAAACAAAAAAACCCCCCCACAACTCAACACAAAAAAAAATCCCCACCCATCCCGATTAGGACATCAGCTATTATCACCATTCTCCTCACTGAGGGAGTCTCTACCCAACCCTCTTGGCTCAACCCTGTCCCGCCCCGCCCATGGTCTCTCCCAGTCTCCGAGCAGAGGCAGTGACCCACTGAAGTGTTATTACCCAGAGGAGGAAAAGAAATTAACCACAGTTTCTTTGGTTCCAGGACTGGTAGGCTTTTTGTTAACATTTTTACTGTGTACTTCAGTTGGCTTCATTTTTCCTGTGTCTGGGTCAATACAAAACAAGGCAAAATGAAGCAACTCAGGTGCATCTTGCTTGAATTCTAACAGAATGCAGGGGCCCCCACTAAGTAATCGTAATAAGTATTTTTATTTGCATGCCCTGTCCACAGTAAGCCTAGGAACCCATAGTTCTGGGCGATCGTTTTTTGTTAAGTAGCAAGGAGCACTGCAGGCTGTATTACTGCGTTAAGTTACTGACTGCATTTTTACCTCTCAACTGTGGTCCAGTAGTCCCTGATTCAACAATATAAAAAAGGTACTTTTAATCCTACGTTTTCATAATATGCTGTACAAAGAATAAAACCAAAAACTAGCTATTTTAGGCCCAGATTCAGAAAAATAACTCCTAGTTAGGAATATGCTTGCACTAGCTAGCAGGTCTTCCATCTCCTTTTTCCCCACTTTGGCCCTCAAACATCCCCTTTTAGCCACTGCCCTTGACCTAAACCACTTGATTAGCTTTCTGAACAAGCCTTGGATTCTACTATACGGCAATTTCCAACAATGTAATAATGCAAAGAAGAATTCCTAAATAATATGGAGTCAGACTCCCCAAATTATAGTATGTAGCCTAAACTCTGTAGTTTAATTTAAAAACCAGAACAATCTTAAAAATCTCATTGCTTGTTCTCTGGACAGAAGCATCCCAGCTGTGAGGCTGACAGTGGTAAAGACACTGCTAGTGCCTCTTTTACAGTGCCCTCTCCAAGAAACACACCTCAAAAAGTACCCAGTATAAAACTATACTCAACACAGTGAATAAGTTTCTTGCACAGAGCTTGTATTTCATAGCTTTTGCCTCACACATGCTCAGAATTCCTGTTTTGCAGTTACGTATTTTATAAAGTTGATCTCTTACCTCACAACTTTACTGACCGTATCTGCTGATTGTACGATTTCAGTATTGGAAGGTTTGTCAACAGACAGAAACCAACCTCCCCTCCAAAAAAAACCCTACGACAGGGAAGGAAAAAAAAGCAAAACAAACTCTTCTCACTTCATTTCAAAGTTTTACCGAGCCTAACATTTCATCATATATTTCCCCGCTTACTGATCTTTCTGTCAACAGGCTGGATTACTCGCAGTATTTGCTTTCTATGTAGACAGAACTTTGTTGCATTCTTTGACAGTGGGAGGGATACACAGAAGTAGCCAAACAACTCAAGAGCACAAATCTGGAAAGAAAGAAAAAGAAAAAACAAAAACACTACATTGTAACTAGCTTAGTACCGCCACTTTTTTAAATTTAAAATTTAAATATAGTGATTACCGATTTTCTCATTCTAACTAATCTCTTACTGTTATCTTCTGCAATTGCACTGAGAAAAATTCCTAATTTTCTAAGTTTGCTCATATCTTAATAGTGTTTTTTCCAGGGCCTTTATCGGCACTGGACTCATATCTAGTCCTAGTGACTAATATCACATGACCCTAAAGTCTGATGGGCTATTGATTTCTGTAAACACTTGGATACCTGCTGTGGTATTTTTATGCCTTTTCTAATTTTGGTTAATTTTTTTACAATATATTCAGCTCAGGCACTGCCAGGTACAATGTTCATAAGGAGCTCACATTTTACAGAGGTTCAGTCATGAATATAGATGCTCTATGAAATTCAAAGTGTTTAAACAAAAAGAACAGGATTCCTTTTTGTGCTTCCATTGATTATCGTGAAGCAAAGACTGCTACCAGTTAATTGATACGAAAGCTTCTGTGTAAAGTCACACAGTACAGTGAAATATCAGGAGATTCTTTAAAAAAGATGCACCGTAATATCCAAACCTATCTCCAGCTACCTAACCAAAATACAGTGTATGGCACAAAGGAAGGTGAAGTTAGGGAATGAGTGGTTGGGCTGGGACACACGCTTGTCAGAAGTGAACATTTATACATGAAACATCAGCAGAAGCATCATCTGTCAAAGATGCCATTGGCAGTTCTGCAGTATCTGTGGGGAGTGGATCTCTAGCAGTGGGTTCAGTGCGCAAATCTGAAACCTGGATCATCTCTTTGGTTTTTCAGAACACGAGATGTCTAACACAAATGGACCTCCTAACAGGGTCCCAGACTATAATGTATTTCAAGTTTTAATTAGGTAGACCCTTAAACTGAGGATAAAAGCCACCTTCATTAAAAGGGGTGTAATTTAGATGAAAGATAGTGAACTATATATGAGCAAGTAAAAACCTCACCTCCAGCATAAGAGTATTTAATACATTGGTTGAGAGTGAATTTGAAGTGGTATTTTTCTAGACACTATTGTGAAACCAATGATAGCAAGGCCCTAGTGGTATCCAGCATTTTCACCCTAAAGTTATAGAAGCATGAGTTTTTGGTTTTCCTCTTGGTTTAACAAACACTCCGGCAGGAATACCGTGAACTGCTGACTCTTCCCAAGGAGAATTTTCCTAGTGTAGACTGACCCTTTATGTATTCATCCACACCCTCAAATGCAAGATTGTGGATTTCAGTTTTATATTTATGTAGTTTCATCTGCCTCAGACAGGAGAAGAGAGAATCATCAGGTTGTATTATATAATGCTTTCAGGAATGAAGAGCCAGATACAGCCATATTGATTCTTTTGTTGTTGGGTGTTGGGTTTTGGGGTTTTTTATTAACAGAATACACCTAAGAGAACCATTTGTACTCCTAGAGAAATCCAGTGAAATGGTATTATAATAACAATTTCCATGTGGGAAAATAAATCTTACACATTTCAGAAAAATTAATTAACAATTATATTTTTATTGCTTGCAACTCCATCTTAAAGATATTCTCAGAATGGAACCTCTCGCTGATCTTTCCTAAACCGCATACCTGAACCGTGGATCATTACATCAGCCAAACAATAGTTACAGTAGGAAAAGATATGATACTTGAACAGCAATAATGTTTTGTTATCTACATGGTCCAGCCACACTGACCTCCAAAATTCAGCATAGCTCCATAACACAGGGATTTCTAAGAAACAGCGTATACTTTTCTACAGAAACCATGAGATGGAAAACAAAAATACAAACTCTTGTAATACCTCAGGAACCTTCTTTTGGTCATACACAGTCAGTGTTCTTTTCCACTTTACACTCCACACACCCACCCCCCCACCCCCCCTTAAACCACAAGAAGCCAGGTAGGATAAGCTATGGAGAACAAAATTTAGCACGAGGTGCCAGTATGCTGTAGCATAAAATGTTGTTACAGTCCAATGTCCAAGACATACAGCAAAACAATCTGCCACTACTGGTTACTACACCACTCTTTATACTTTTTTTCACATGCAAAGATACATCATCTTCCTCAAATGAGGTTCTTAACACTACTACCTTTGGTTCTTTCAAATCCCTCAAGATTACTCCTACAATGACATTGTGTCTTAAATGGATGGGCAGTATAGGGTTACAGTAATTTTACCTAGTTTGTTCACATTAACATATTACTGATGTTTCCCTTATTCTCCCTTGTTTTTCCTAATGTTGGTTACGCACACTGACTGGATCCTCATTAAACAGCAAGCTGCCTGGGGCAAGGCTATCTCTTTTTCAGGATTGGTACGTTACTATGTTGTGTGCCTAGAGCGTATTTTTTTATTCTGGTATGTGTTAAAGGACAATTCTCTCAAGGAAGTGAGTGTTGGTATTATTAACTGCAAGAAAATCTTGCACAGCATGTTCCTTTCGTAATGTTACTTCACAGAAGGAGGACAAAAAAATAGGAGGGAGCATAAACATCATTAACTCACAGCAAATGGTCACCTCTTCAGGTACAACAGCAATGGACAACCTGACAAGAAAGAATGAAGCATAACGTTAGCACACATTTCACTAAATGCATGAAATCAAAGCACTTGTTTTGCTTTGCATTTTAAAAAAAAAAAACAACAACAAACAAACAAAATCACAAAAAACCCACATGCCATGCAGGAGAAGTAAAATTACATTTCTTATGCAAGTCCAACAGCTTTAAGTATCAACTAGGTGAGATCTGCTTTCCACTGAACAGTCCTATGAAAAGTAGTTCAGGTAACTGTATGCAAAAGTAAGACAGGACAAAGTAAAAGCACACTAGCTTACCAAAACAATTACAATGCTTTTTTTTTCCTCCTCCTGTGGGAAATAACCGGCCCTAAACCCAAATTATTTGTAAAGAGATGCTGCCATTTCAGCCACACACACGAGCTATTTCATACACAGACTGAGATTCTTCACTGACAATACTGAATGACAATGTTCTGATTCAAAGACATACTGCCAGCTGTTACCAAAATTTACTTTGAAGAGGGTATGGAAAAACATCATTAGTTAAATGATGTCTGTAAACCGACTTTCTGAAATGACCTATTGTCCCGAGTTGCCTATGTAACATAAGGTTAAGCCAGTTAAACTTAGGCTTTTCCCACAGTGTGTCATAATAATCAACTGGACACAGAACCCTCTTTACTTTCTGTAAACGGTACAGCTTACCAGATATTTAGGTTAAATGTAGAGAAATTAAATAATGAGACTGAAAGGGCTGATCACAACACCTGTCCTTCCTGTCAAGAAAAAGAGGATATTTGGAAAATTTTTCATTTTTCTTTTAAAAGAAAACAAAAAAATCATCATACAGTGTCAGTGGAACTCACTGCTATAGAAAGTCACTGAAACAAGAATCTACAAATACGTAAAGGTGGAACAGATATTTTTCTTAACACATCTAGAGGAATCAAAAAAATTTTTTTTTTTTTCAAAAGATACCAAGCTTTACACTTCAGAGCTTCAACAGATCTTTAGAAGATCAAGAATAGGCTTCTTGCCAAGAGAGAATGAAGATTATGGCATCTGCCCCAAAATGAGTTCCTCTGTCGACTTTGCTGTTCATAACTGTCAGGATCAAAGTACTGAACAAGATGGATGTTAGTACTAACCCATTATGCTAATTCTTGGATAAGCCTTCCTACAGTGCAACAAACCATTTCAAAATACTATTTTTAACAGAGCGCCAAGTCCTAACATTCCCAGCTTCATTCAACATATCAATCACCAACACCATACAACACAGACTAAGTCTCAAATTTTGGCAAAGGTTTCAGAGGACTATGATTTGATCAGCTGGTGGCAGGTGAAACAACAGCAGAGAAGTGTTTACAAATGCTGAAGTCCTTAGACTTCTCAAAGAAACTGCAACATGATTTTCTCCATTTCCCAAGAATAAGTTACTGACTGTCCTTATACAGACAGTCTATACTCTATGATGCTAACTAAACTGCAAAAGAATTCCATCCAGATTTGGAGAGCAGATAGCTCTTGAAGCCTGTAAGTGGAAGACAGCGCTACAAAAATAAAGCAAACAAAGAAAAAATCTCAAATCTCAGCTGGGGGGTATGAACAGCAGCAAGTCAGTTAGTGAATGTTTTATTGTTGCATTTCACTGACCAGTTATAGAACAAATTTTTACTGATTTCTGCCTTAATAAAACATTAATACTAGAATTCAGAAATACTAGTAAGTGCCCAGCTTGAGACCAATGGCCTGATTTTCCAGAGCTGTAGAAAACCCATGGCTTCCATCCTCTTCCACTGGTTCCACTAAAACATGGAGTCTTTGGAAAATTCAAGAATGTTGCATGGAACAGAGCAACCACCATCAGTCTGAAAGAACTTATAAATCTCACCCTGTCCACTCTAAGCCTCCCACTTACCACCCAGCAGGCCGAGTTGTGTTTAATATAAAAGAAACACAGTACTTGACAGATGACACCTATATATTTTCCAGCAGAGGACTGAACAGACTCCAAGCAGTGTAATTTATCTGAAATTACCTTGATTCCAGGCATGCTTTTCTTAATGTGTTTATGAAGACAAAGAGCATGCTTTTCTTTATGAAACATTCATACCAAAGGATATTATAAATCTTCACATTAAAGCACAAGTTTCCAGGCTGGATATTGCCAAAAGAGTTCATGGTCATCCCATTTTCTCTGTGTTTCACAGAATACACGTTATACATTTGTAATTTTTCTGAAGAAGCAACACAAATTAATTTGACCTGTTTCTAAAAGATCTAAAAAGACACAGATTTTGAACGGTATAAAGTGACATTCCCAAGCTGGGGAACTGTCAAAATGCTCTTTCCAAAAAAGCAGAAAGCATAAAACTGTCACCGTAAGATAAAAAGGCCAAGCATGTGATCTGCAGTACTTTTCATGAGCTAGAAATTTCATAGGCAAGATGGACATAACACACAAGAAACACACTGAGGTGCTGGAGCGCGTCCAAAGAAGAGCAACGAAGCTGGTGTAAAGGGACGAGGCCCAAGTGACTGTGCTGTAAAGCACAGACAATGCCCCAGGGAAAGCTCCAGAAGCCAGCCACGGGGAGGGGCCCGGTGTCACTCTCCTTGACTGACTGATGTCTCAACCACTCCTGAAGCTGGGGTGAGAGAAGATTCTAGAAACTTTGGACTGGGGCCAATAAATAGGGGCGCACACGAGCCTCCTTGGGGTGCTCTCCACACTGACACCCCCTGTTGGCAGGTTCAATGCTGGATCCAGGACTGGCGCGTGCTCGCGTTCTCTCTCACGTGCGCGTGCTCTTGCGCTCTCTCTCTCTCCCCCCCCCCCCTCGCTGTTTGCCCTTGATGCTGCTAAGTAACACAAGGCCTACCTCAACTTCTCATGAAGCCGCTTAGCTTATGTGACATATTAATAAACAGAGGGTTGATGCTCATAGAGTGTTTGTTCCATTAAAGCTGATGTTCGTGTATGGACCTTGAGTGCTATCTCACCTTAATCCACACCGAGGGGATTTGCGAATGGTAGTCACTCTCCCCTTCTCGTAGGTGGGACGTGACGTATTAATTGGCGTCACGGACAGGATCCCCTCAATGTTGGAAGGTCCTAAGGGATACCAACTCTGCCCCTGGTGAGTGCGGGCGGGGAGAGCCGGGAAGTGACCTCTCAGCGATAAGCCGGGAGAGGTTCGAGCAGTGGCAAGCCATGGCTGCCTGGGAAATGCCGGTGCTTGACTGCTCCCCTGTTATTGAAAAGTTAAAAGAATATAGGGCATGCCCTTCCCCACCAGGAATGGGCATGGGCCCATATTAGTTGGCATGATCCGAAAGCTGTAGCAGATAAAATTACAACACTCATGAAGGAACTAAAGGCGCAACCAGGAAAAGGGAAAGCCACGGTGTGTGCTGTGTTGGGAGCAGCACTAGTGGCAGCCCAGAAGGAGAGGCACCTGGTTAAGCGAACTAATGATGAAATGGTTGAATGTTTGCAAGAACAAATAAAAACCCTGCAGGGTCAACTAGCCGCTGAACGTAATACTACTCAGTGACTCCATGTGGCCCTGTCAGATGCATTGGACCGAGAGAAAATTTTATGGTCCGAATTAGAGGATGGAGGACAAAAATCTCCCAACCGGACAGATCTTACATATCCTTCTATGTCCCTGCCCACGGCAGGGGGTGTTGGACTAGATGACCTTTAGAGGTCCCTTCCAACCCAAACCATTCTATGATTCTATGATTCTTACTTCTGTTCCAGATAATGTGCCAGGATTTACAAGCTTGGCACAGGTGGCCAAAAAACAAAGCCTAAACCCTTGTATCCGATTAAAGAGCTAGGAATTGAACAAGAAATATTTTACCCCAAGAACGGGGAAGTGGTGATGAGGCCGGTGATTAAAACGGAGACCACTGATGACGGCCAAGGTTGGGGAGCTCCACAAATTACCACCCAGACGGTGCTGTACTCGGCAGCCAAAATGTCGAAAATCCAGGAAAAATACACCAGGTTGGCCCAAGAAACTGAAACGGAATATGTATGGAGAGTATCGCTAACCGGTGGTGACTGAGTCCTGTTGTCGGAAGATGAGGCCCAGGGGTACTGGGGCCAGGGGTTTTCCTAACTACTGATGACCCCAGGGAGCTGTGGTCGTTAACTCAACGAGCTGCCTATTGGGCAGGGGTCTAGACCCCTTGGAAAGGGGAGATCCAGTATGCATTGAAACCCCGACCACAAACCATTTATCGAGAGTTTGCAGAAGGCTGCTTGTCTTCAACTAACGCATGATAGGCGTTTAGTCCCTCAGCAACCTTCCCCGATGTTATTAATTGCTAACCCCGATAGAATGACTCCCCTGATCTGACGTTTGCCTGATTCTTTGAAACTATATGCAGTACAACTACAAGACCGTTTGTGGGATGCACTGGCCCCACAAGGAGGGAGACGGGCACGAGGAGGGCCCGTGACTTGGGGAGACAATACTGTAAAAATTCTAAAGTTATGGTTCAGTTATTTACCCAAACCCCAATCAATCCAATCGGATAATGGAAGCCACTTTACTGCCGGGGTGGTTCAAGAGTGGGCACGATGCGAAGGAATCCAGTGGATCTTCCATACCCCATACTACCCCCAGGCAAATGGCACTGTCGAGTGCACCAACGGACTCTTGAAGCGAGCTCTGAAACCTCACAAACCTGAATGGGCACAGCAAATGTCAGATGCAGTATATAAAGTTAATAGCCGCTGGGGAATTAACGGGTGCCCATGACTCACCGCGTTCTGTCCCAAGCCTCCGTCCATACTCCCCAGAAAAAGGGAGGCTAAGGACCCTGTGAACCCGCTCCATTTTCCGGAAGAACCCATTCTGGTGGACCTACCGACGGTGGGAGCAGTACCTTTAACCTTAAAAAAAACCAAAAACGCTCAATCTCTATACTTGGGTGGCCACTGATGCACATGGGAAGGACCACTGAGCCCATACCCGATGGATTGTCCCATCCTATTAATCATTGTTTGTCTTTATGAATATATTTTGCAGGTTGCCAGAAGCCCACCATGCGACTTAACGTTTTTGGTTGTTGAATGGGTCATTCTTTGCATTGTTTGTCTGATTTTATTAAGCTTGTTTTGTTTCTTTACTAGAGAGAGATGGTGTGGGAGAAGTTTATATCCTTACTTTGTGAATGTATAATCTTGTCTCAACCAACTGGGAATTTGAATAACCAACCCAGCTTGGCATGGGAGCTGATTACTGGTTTTACCCAAATCTGGAATCGAAGAGACCAAGGTCATTGTGTGGACCTCCCCACATCCGCGTCAGCGGGCTTTAAATTCGCCATTATTTGGCTAAATTTTTTCACGAATTCTAAATTCAAAGCTAGAAATACTAAAACAAAAGTGCATTCGAAATCCACATGGGAAAGGAAATTGTTTGTGGGGAGCAGACTCATCCCCATTCCAAGAATATAGCGGGACAACTTGGTACACACCCTCTCCAGTGGCCTATCTATTTCCAATTAACACGACCTGGAGAGACATGTGGAATGCTACCTGTTGGAAGCAACAACCCTGTAAGGGAACTACAAGCACTGCCCTCGCAGCCTGAAAGAATTGGACATTATGTCCCCAGAAGTGAAGATCCCTTGCAATCTTGTACAGAAATGGACGTGGTGTCCCCGGGAGGTGGAGATCCCCCGTAATCTGGTACGGTGGTGGGACTCCCCGCCTCACGGTGAACCCCTACGTCACAAATATAACGTCCCGTTCTCCCCGGGTTGGTGTATTCAAATTCCTAATAAATGGGGTGGCTATGCCCACCATGATCGTTCTCGTTATGAATATGCTTGGTCCCTTAAACATTTCTTATCCGGTCCAGATAATACAGTTGATACACGGGAAATGAATCCCTTACCCTATGAAAATACTCCTCTAATGAATTGCTCATGAACAATTAGCTGTGACTCATTATCATGGGATCCAATAGAAACATGATATGTACCAGAGCTACGAATCTTTATTCGAGATACGTGTATTTGTTGGGGTTTTTCGGTACCAAGGTTTAAGCCTGGAGATCCCATGTGTTATGGAAACATTATCAATCAAGAAATCGCGTTAAAATGCAGAGTTACGCTCACCCACGAAACAAAGTGGAATCTTGCGTGGGAAGGGGAAACCAAACTAGCCGAATCCTACAACCCATCAACATGCTCCACTGCTAAATATCCAGCCCCTCAGGGTACCTTTTGGGCATGTTCAGATGGGAAGATGTACTCACACCTACATGTACACGAAATGGCAGGTTTACGCTGTGCCATCGGGATTGCATTGATGTGCCCTGCCAAAACATTTGATTTTATTAATTCTAGGTACAACCGAAAGAAACGATATACTCAAACACCCCAATCTGCGCCTGAGTGGGCAGTACATGGAGTCCGAATACCCGATTATTATACCTGGGGCATGACAACATCTCTGATGTTAGAAAATATATTTACCCCATATGTAACCCTTAAAAGACACCAGTTTGTGTTAGAAAATTTAACCTGGCAAGTGCATGTTTTGAGTAATTGGACCGCACATGCTTTTGGAGAATGAAATTTACAGGTGCAACAGGTGTCGAAGATGGCCTTGCAAAACCGCTTAGCCTTGGACATGCTGCTAGTTAAAGAACAAGGTGTGTGTGGAGTGCTAAACCATACGGCTGGAGAATGCTGCGTTACCATACACAATGCTATGACCACAATCGAGGAAGCACTTTAGAAGATGCAGGAAATCACAGCCAAAACAGGAGACTTGTTCCAATCAACGTTACCCAGTGATCGGAAGGGGGATTGGAACCCTGCCTCGTGGATTTCAGCTTTGCTCAAAACCCTCGGACTTACAGGATGGTGGGATTGGATAGTAGAAGCTTTAGTAATGCTTTTGTTAATATTAATCGGTCTAGCTATTGGCTTTACTGTAATGAGGTGCCTAATTCGCCGCTCCTTCTATCTCTTCCTCTCTGCGCTATGTCCAGATCACCACCATCGAAGAGGACCTTGGAGTGTTTGAGCCACGGGGTGGTGTAAGGGACGAGGCCCAAGTGACTGTGCTGTAAAGCACAGACAATGCCCCAGGGAAAGCTCCAGAAGCCAGCCACGGGGAGGGGCCCGGTGTCACTCTCCTTGACTGACTGATGTCTCAACCACTCCTGAAGCTGGGGTGAGAGAAGATTCTAGAAACCTTGGACTGGGGCCAATAAATTAGCAGCTGAGGGAACTGGGGTTGTTTAGCCTGCAGAAAAGGAGGCTGAGGGGAGACCTCATCGCTCTCTACAACTACCTGAAAGGAGGTTGTAGCGAGGTGGGTGTTGGTCTCTTCTCCCAAGTAACTAGCGATAGGACGAGAGGAAATGGCCTCAAGTTGCGCCAGGGGAGGTTTAGATTGGACGTAAGGAAAAATTTCTTTACTGAAAGAGTGGTAAAACATTGGAACAGGCTGCCCAGGGAAGTGGTGGAGTCCCCATCCCTGGAAGTATTTAAAAGACAAGTAGATGAGGCACTTAGGGACATGGTGGTGTTGGGTTGACGGTTGGACTCGATGATCTTAAGAGGTCTTTTCCAACCTCAATGATTCTATGATTCTATGAAATAGGGGCGCACACTAGCCTCCTTGGGGCGCTCTCCACACCGACACCCCCCCGTTGGCAGGTTCGATGCTGGATCCAGGATTGGTGCGTGCTCGCGCTCTCTCTCTCCCCCCCCCTCGCTGTTTGCCCTTGATGCTGCTAAGTAACACAAGGCCTACCTCAACTTCTCATAAAGCCGCTTAGCTTATGTGACATATTAATAAACAGAGGGTTGATGCTCATAGAGTGTTTGTTCCATTAAAGTTGATGTTCGTGTATGGACCTTGAGTGTTATCTCACCTTAATCCACACCGAGGGGATTTGCGAATGGTAGTCACTCTCCCCTTCTCGTAGGTGGGATGTGACAGCTGGTGAAGGGTCTAGAGCACAAGTCTTATGAGGGGCGGCCGAGGGAACTGGGGTTGTTTTGCCTGGAGAAAAGGAGGCTGAGGGGAGACCTTATCACGCTCTACAACTACCTGAAAGGAGGTTGTAGCAAGGTGGGTGTCGGTCTCTTCTCCCAAGTAACAAGCAATAGGATGAGAGTTAACAGCCTCAAGTTGCGCCAGGGGAGGTTTAGATTGGACATGAGGAAAAATTTCTTCACCGACAGGGTTGTCAGGTGTTGGGGCAGGCTGCCCAGGGAAGTGGTGGAGTCACCACCCCTGAGGTATTTAAAAGACGTGTAGACGTGGTGCTTAGGGACATGGTTTAGTGGTGGACTTGGCAGTGCTAGGTTAATATTGGACTCGATGATCTTAAAGGTCTTTTCCAACCTAAATGATTCTATAGTAATATAGGCATGTGAAACCATCTATTATTTTAAGAAATTATTTTGTTCTGAAGAAACAGTCTTTGCTTTCCCATAGCTCACCACTCAACGGTTAATACTAACATTATTCCTCACTGCAAGGTAATAACGAATTGCAGACGTCCACAGTCTAAGAGCCTGATTTTAAGCAACGAATTCCAAGAACCTGCTCTAACAAAGATGATTGCAAGAGGCCTCAAACCTGTGTGGAGCAACCTCAGAAGCCACGTGGGTTTGAAGCTCAGTTAATTCATGGACAGTGAAAGCTGTTTCCCTTTGAGCTTCTATTTCTACTAAAGCCTTTCAGCAACTCTGTTAAAAGGCAGAAGCAACTGCTTCACCTTCCTTGTTTGCAACCTCTCCATTCCTTAATTCCCCTCCTCTCTGTTGCAATCCACTTTGCACTCCAGCAGTCCCTCCCCTCCTGCCCAAATACAACCTTTCCCCCCAAAACTATGACTTTGGGAAGTAAGTTTTAAGAAATGCATAACCTCCAAGAATGAAAAACTGGCAGGCTCATAAAAAGAATCTTTAGACTGGCCTGAGTCATACCTTCTGAATGCATTGGTTACATTGCTGTCCTCTATGGCTTAGGCTTAGAAAGGAAAATTAAGAGTAAGGATATATCTGGTGATATTAGTCTAAGCTAATTCCTTATATGTAGTGTCTACAACAAATGCAGGACCAATCTCACAAACAACAGTCTACTTTAGCATACAACATCTAATCCAGGAGTACACAGATACTGAATGTGACAGAGGAACTACGGAGAGGGGAAAAAAAAAAAAAGAAGAAAAAAAAAAAGGAAGACTTCCGTACAAGAGAAGGCATATTCCAAGGCAAGCCAACTTTTAAGATTGCATGGGGAAAAAACTCAAATATTAGCAAATGCGTGTAGTAAGTGCTTGACTTAGTGAACCTATGCTCTTTTAATGTAACCTCTGAAATGCAGTTTTAACAGTAGCCACACGAATAACAGAAACAAAAAGGGGCAAGCTCTTAAGACAATTCTCCTCCCAGCCATACTGACAAGGAACCTTTCTTCCTTTCAGGTGATTACCTTCACAACACGTGTAACAACTTAGCATCCTGAAAGCTGTAACAGCTTACTAAAATTTCCAGTGGCTTTATCAGTTAAGAGAAGAACTGAAAGACATATGCAGTCATGATGCTGCACATATGCCCAAACCTCACATCCTTAGAAAATAAAGCTAAAAAGCCTCAAATACTCAGTTTTAGGAGAACTAAAATAACAAAGCCCAATTTCCTGCCAGTTTTCTTATTGATTTGGTGTCTAAAAAGTGCAAACGTTGAAGATTTTCCTGTGGTTCTGGTATTTGTGAGTGCTTTCTCTTATGTGAATTCTTTTACGTACATTAAAATGTGAGATCGCATTACAGCTTTTTTTTTCCCAACTGTTGAGGCACTTGCAGGTAGTAAACCACCTTTGCTTCTACCTTCTCCTTACTAGTCTTGCCTTCCAACTTTTGGAGAGAAAGAACAGCAAGCATACAGGAGTCGGAGCTTGTTTTCTCCCATTTTTGATGGTCAGCTGGCAAAAGCTGTCACAAAAACAGTTCTTCAAAGACCACAATATTCCCAGAAGAGAAAAAATCTTGACAATATTTTTCCGCCATATTCTAGGAAGCACACATAAATCAGTGGTTTTTCAAAAGTATAGAATTTGACCATGTTGGGCTGATTTCAAGACAAGTATCAAACAACAGCGCCCTGCAAACGTGGCGAACTACATCATGTTACAATCCTACTGTAAAGCACTAGGGACACTCAGTAGTCACAAGCACGGACACAAGTAGTCGTCTTTCCTTAATCTCACTGTAAGAAAGCAGCTGTACCATTCTAGCTAGCACTCTTCAATCAATCAATCAATCACCAACCAACTTGGGGCAGACAGCTGCCAGGGCAAAGTTTGGGAAGAATGGCTGAGATGTGACAAAGTATAATGAATGGTGTCAGATAGTCTTAGTTGGAACATGAGACTTGACTACAATATATAGCAATAGTAACTTTAACAGTGAAGTTCATACTTTTTTCCTACATCAGGAAATCAGACGGCCAAGTTATCACTGCATCATTAAAAATACCTTTAACACATATTTAAAGTATAGCCACAACGACATTAAATGTGTTTGCATAGAAACAAACCAGACCAACACATCTCGAGATTAAGCAACAAGACTGCTACCATATTGTAACTCAGTCCCTATCTGGAGCCTTTCTTTTCTCTTAAAACCTGGATATTTTGATATGAACTGGATGGCAACGCCTGAGCAGTTGGTAGCACACTGGAATTACGTTAAATAAAAATAAATTATTTTGCGCATTTAGAAAGAAAAATCAGCACCCTTTCACACGCGCTTCACAGCACCTGGAACTACCTACAATGCCGCCCGTTTCTGTGCCGGCTTTCCTGTGCCCTTAATCCTCTCAACCTGACTTGATCCTGGTTTGAAACGTTCCCGAAAGCCGAGGCTAGAAAGAGCAGCCCCGCCGGCAGCGCTGCCCGCCCGGAGGCTGCACACCGCGCCGGCCCGCGGCCGCAGCCGGCATCGGCTTTCACAGCCGGGGCTCCGCCCCGCCTCCCAAGGTGACCGCCCTCCGGCCCCGCTGCCGGGCGCTCCCCTCAGGCCCTGCCCCGCCGCCCCAGCCTCACCCGGACGCTGCCCCACAGCCGGGCCCCACACCCGCGCCCCCTCCTCTCCCACACAGCCCCTGCGCTGCGGCCGTGGCGGCCCAGCACCTCCCCACCCCACCGCGGACCGTAGCACCACCAACGGCCGCGCCACCCTCCCCGCCAGGATCCCTGCGCCGCCGGGGGAAATAGTCCCCTCTCCCCTCCGCCCCCGCCCGACGGGGGAGCCCCGCGGCGCGGCGACGAGACCCCCATATCGGGGCGGGCGGAATCCTTCCGCCGCGCCGCCGGGGCTCCGCCGGCATCCCCGCCCCCTCGGCTAGATCCGGCCGGGCCGGCGCGGAGGGATTCCCGGGGGCTGTGCGGCACCGGGGGAGGGGGAGCGCGGGGAGGCGGGGGGCGGTGTGAGGGGGGAGGAGGTGCCGGCGCCGCGGCGGCCCGAGGGGGGGGTGGGGAGGGGGCAACATGGCGGCTCCGTATTAACTTCCCCCCCTCGGCCGCCCGCGCTGCCGCCGCTCTCCCCCGCTCCCCCAGCCCTGACATGCCGGGCATGATGGAGAAGGGAGCGGAGCTCTTGGGGGGCAAGAGCCGGGCAGCCCCCAACGGCACCAAGAGCAGCAGCCCCTCCAACGGGCACTACTCGGAGCCGGAGAGCGGCGGCGGTGACAGTGGCGACGAGCACGGTGCGAGCCTGGGGCCGGCCCCGGGCCGCCCCGCCAGCGGGGGGAGGGGGGTGGCGGAGGCGGCGGGAGGGGCGCCGAGCCGAGCCGCCTCCCCCTTCCCCGCGCCGGTGCCGGGGCGGCGCGGGCGCTGCCGCCGCCGCCGCCGTTACTCCGCCGCCGCCGCGCGCCTGTGGTGCGGCGGGCCGGGCCGCGTGTGAGGGGGGAGGGCGGGCGTGCGCGGGAGCGCGCGGCGCGGCCCCGCTGCCGCCGGGCGGCCCTGCGGTGCTTAACGATGGGGAGTGTCTCCCGGGAGCCGCCGCCGCCGTCCCCATTGTTCCGCTGAAATAAACTCCCCCTTCCCCCCTCCGGCCCCCTCCCCGGCGGTCGTCGGGGCTTAATCCGCGGCGGCGGGCGGGGTGGCGGGGGGGGGGAGGTGGCTTATTCCGCACGGCCGCGGCGAGGCGGCGGGGGCTCCCGGGCGGCGCGTCCGCCAGCCCGCCCGCCACACGGCGGTAGCCTGGGACGGCGCCCGCCCGCCCGGGGACAGCCAAGCCGTTAATTTCTCTTCCCCCCCTTTGCGTTGCAGATGTAGGAATGAGGGTCGGAGCGGAATACCAGGCGCGCATTCCTGACTTCGAGCCCGGTAAATCGCTTCTCGGCTGTAACCTGACATCTTGCCGCCGCCGTTCCCGAGGCGGGAGGGATGGGTTGGGTGCTGGGGTGGGCTCGGCTCGGCGCTCTCCCGGCGGCGGCCGCGGGGTTGCATTTATTTTGCTTTCGAGCCTTTGTGTTGACGATCCGGTGTCGGCGGCGGGAGGCTGGCAGGGGCAGCATCTGCTCTCTGTGCACCCGGGGGTCGGGGGGGGCATCGCGGTGGGAAATTTTCACTTCGTTATCAGCCGTATTATGTGTATCCGGCGGGAGGCGGTGAAGCAGAAGAAGGTTGGATGCTTCCTCCCCCCCGCCTCCTTAAACCATAACGCATATAATATAGTAACAAGGTGATTTAAAAATATTTGACGGGGGGTGATGGATGTTCTCGGGCAAGGGTGGGAAGTGATGCGCCCTGCCGGAAGCAGAGCAGACCTGGCTGCGTGCTGGAGGCGCTGGGGGGAAGATGCGCTTGGTGGGAAACTCCTGCCCCTGGTTTTGTGTGCTGTAGTAGCCTCGCTAGCCCCGCTGTTGCAGGCTGAGCTGCTCTCCTCCGCCTTCCTCACCCCCCCAGCCCCGCCCCGCGGAATACTGGGTAGGCTTGCATAGCCTGGTACTCGGTTTTAGCAAGTTAATTGCTAGAATGCTATCTTGCGTTACTACACTGAGCAGTGAGACCGTAGGAGCGTTTATCAGTTTTGCTGTAGTGGTCAGATGAAGCCTATCTACTTTCCTGTTCTCCAAACAGGCTCCATTGGTGTCAGATGATTTCCTACCGGAAGAGGATTGGGCCAGAGCTTCTCGCATAGTGCCTCCTAAAGCTGGAGCGAGCCCCTCTTGATGGGCACAAGTCCCCACAGGCCAAAGAAAAGGCCGGGGGAAAGAAAGGGGGAGGGTGGGATTAAATGGATGCATGATCTTGGCATAAGGGAATGCCTTTCCCCTAGAAAGGAGCGCGTAGTCTAGGTCTCTTTGTTAATAAGACTGACCGTTTACACCCTTTATTTTTACATTGCCTACATAAAAATAAACATAAATAAAATTGATCGTTTCTAAGGGCAGCCTGGGCTTGTTTTTCCTACAGGCCACTTATATTAGAAAAACACATAGTGTTTGTTTTTCTTTTGATTAAAAGAACTCCTCACCCCTTGTAGGACAACTGAGGTTCTGTGGTTTCAATTTTGTAAACTATATATGCAATGGTATCCTTGCGTTTGTAACTACAGAACTAATTTTGTGCTCTCTTATAACCAGACTTTTTAGAGCTCCTGAGCGTTCCTGGGGGGTGGAATTCAACTGATGCTCCTTTCCCCAATAACTACTTTATCAATTTCCTTAATGATGGGAATCTTTCCGCAATATGTCTTGTGTCAGAGGTATAATGTATAGTATTGTTCTTAGTGTGTGTATTTTGATTATTAGGGCAAGAAGATAGTAACTTTTTTTGGAACACCTAATTCTTATAAAATTTTTTTTAAAAAGTCCATAAAGTGTAAAAGTACAATACATACCACGTTAGTAGATTGGTTATCTGAGGAGATCTCAGCAAGATCTCATGCTTTCATCTGGGTTCTTTTTTTTTCCTGATGAGTCTTGAGGCATCGTTTCATAGAGATGGAAGTAATGCTGGACAAAAAGCTGTGCTCTTATCATAGCTACACTTAGATTACTGTTTTTGTAGCAAACGATGTAACGGACACTCCATCATACTTCTAGGTTTGCATATATGGACATAGGCACTATCTCTGATTCACTAACTTTAATGCTGTTTCTTCTTGGAATTGTTTTAATGCCTTCTTTTGAGGGCTTACCAGATACATTAGAATGTGTGTTTATTTACAGTACTTTGAGTGCTGTTTTTTTAACCCCCTTAAAACAAATAGGTGGGAGAAGGGAATCAACGACAGATGAAGCTACATAAAAGTCTAAGATACAAAGTCAGCCTTCTGGTACACACACAGAATACTAAAATGAGTGGAATAAATACCAATCCTTTGGCCTTACTTAGCCTGTGTTGAAAAATACTCATAAGCAATGCTCTATGACAATACATTGAGGAACAAAACATTCATGATTGAAGTTGTGATGGTAGTAAACATTTTTTTTTGGTCTGAGTTCATGTATAAAATAATTTTTTTTTAAAGAAAAAGTGAATCAACTGTTTGTCAGTGTCTCTTGGAAGAAGTGGATTGTGGTTGGAAGCAACAATTAGGAGAAGTTAGTTTAAACATACTCTTTCTTACCCCTTCCCCCACCATCCCCTTTTTTACAAGCAAGTCTTCAGATAGAGCTGTAAGGGAAATGGCATTTTTAATTGTCACTAGATACTACTGCAATGAGATAAATTTTCTCACTCAAAAAGCGGTTTTAATAAAATAAAAATCCTAAATCTCCTTACCTAATTTACTGAGTTAATAAACCATCTCCTGCACTCCAGATTTTTGTCTCCTCCTGCTGGTTTTCTATATTCTTGAGGTGAAATTGTTCTGCTTGTACTTTTTCTGACCCACCTATAGATGTAGCAGGATGTTACAAAGCTGGTATCCTTATGTTGTGGGCTGTTTGCATTCTCTTGGAAAGCGTAGTGGAGAATGCCATCACTGGAGATGCACCATACTGTTGTGTCATCCACACATGAGATAACTGCTAGAGAAGTTTTATTCTACTCAGATTTGGACTTTGGACTTCCCAAAGGCTTTAGTATGAATTTTGCTTATTTAATGCTGAAATACTTATTTCGCATTTACCCTCTTCGTGGGGGGGGTGGGGGTGCTGTCAAGAAGAATGTTTGTCACTTATGGAATCCGTTTCTGTGTACATCCTTATAACTTTCCTCACTCTAGTCTTCCTATATGAAAACAGGCTTCTTAAATAGAAATTATTAAATGGTGTGGTGAAGTATGTAAAATTTTCCATTTATTCCATGCCATCTGTCCTCACGTTCCCTGATTTCTTTTATTTATGTTTATTTACTGATTTATTTTTAAGATTTCTAGTCCTTTATTTTAGAAATTTAGTTCTTCCTCCTGTTAGTTTCTGTGTTTCTGTTCCTACTCTCAAAGCAGATCTTAAGCAGATGATGGTACTTTGTATGCTGGAAACCAATACACTTTTAAATTGCCATGCTGCCCCACAATGCCCTTATTAAGTATTGTATGCTTCCAGATTTTCATTTTATTCTCAGTACTTGAAGTCGTGTACAGAACGGCATCATCCGCGTGTGCCTCACTTCTAAGCTGAAATTTAGAAAGTGTCAGTTTGCTGCTATAGTTTCTCTATTCTGGAAGCAGTGGAGAGTTTGTGGGTCATCTTCAGCTAGCCCTGTTTTCTAAGTGGCATTGGCAGAGGAGCGCAGCAATTGAAGTACAGAAACCTCTTCCTAAGTGGCTTGAATGTGGGGTTTGGGCAGGGGGAGACTTGTTATGTTTGAGATGTAGCTCATGGTCTTTCTCTTCCTTACTGGCTTACAACCCTGCTCTTCTAACATACTTTGGTTAACATGTTGCCTGGTATTTCCAGCCGCTGTCTGTAATAAGAATGGGACTTGTGGATAAAGATCATGTTGCCCTTGAGATACAACACAGCCTTTTTTGGGGAGGAGTGCTGCTCACTTGAATACTTGGGGCACAAATGGCAAGAAGCAGTTCTCATAAAGGTAGATCACGGTCCTGCATATGGAGATGGAGGGATCCCTGTACTGTAGCTATGGAAATCCTGTGTTGAGGACGGGATACCTTTCTTCGAGCACAGACCTACCTGTATGCATCCCATCCTTCCTTTGTCGTCCTTGCCTTCCATTTGGCAGTGTGAAGATGCCACCTGAAAGGAAAAAGTTATCTGATTCCTGCTGGAGAAACAGCACTGCTTCATAAGGGGGTGTTCTGGTGGGAGCTGCTTGTTGGTCACGTGAGGGTGGCATCTCAACAGGGAAGTGTCACTGCATACATGATCCGCAGGCGCAAATGATAGGACTGAAACTTAAGTTTTTTCACTTTAATACTTGAATATTCAATAGCTGATAATATCCATGATATCCACTTGTCTGCAGGTGTCTGGTATTTTTTTGGGAAGGAAAAACTGAGGGTATACTCATGTTAAGTTTAGACACTTCTTGCTCACAACCTGAAATTCTGATGCATTCTCTAGTGGTCCTGTTTTCTCCTCATCTCTTAGTTAAAGAGTGGAGTACAGGGTAGTGGTCATTTACTTGTGATAAAAACTGAGTGGACAAGAGAAATGTTGTGCCTGTAACATGTTTGCATTGCTCTTCATGAAATATTGCGTTCCTAATGACTAAAAATGGCATGGTTTTTTGTTCTAAAGTAGAATGTTGTATTAAGGAATTTGTTCTTATACCAAAATCCTTTCAGAGTTTAGTACTGCTTATGCCTTGAAACTGGTGCTTTATGAATGTATGTACATTTTTAACTTGTTACAGAGTTTATGGTGCATTTAGGTTATCTGTCTTACACATCTCATTTTGGAAGATGCATGAGTTCTTTCAGTTTTTCTAATTAACTGGTTTTCAAGTTCACCGTCATAATGGATCTAAGCATTTCAAAGATGATAGCAAATACAAAACACTGCCAAACTAAAGAGGGGAGGGCAACAAAACATAGTACATAATTAGAAAGCACTAAGTTGTTCTCTTTTCCAAAGCATTGATTTGTTTTGTTTTGTTTCCTTCAACAAGATGTAGAACCTAAATATAAACTGTGGAAGCTTAAAATGGAGTGAAAAGTTGTTTCACTGAATAAAAAAATCTGTCCTCCAAGAAGGATGCAGGGAAGGTTCCTCAGAGGGTGATTCCTCAAGGAATTCATACTGACACAAGTGTAAATGCTCCAATTGTTGACCAATGTCTTAGCAAGATAAACTGTTGTAAACAAACAGATTGTAAGAGGCTTTATGTAGTAGCATACATTTGTAAAATATTCATGAAAAGTAACTATTAGTTAATGCTTTTGCAGTATGGGGGAATTTCCTTTTCTTTTACAGCGGGTTTTTTTAAAAATCAAAGACTCTATGATTTAGTGCTTTGTACAAAGTTGCATCAGTATTGAAAAAATTGCTCTGTCCTCCTGATAGGTTAGGTAACTTGGACTGCTTCCCTTGCTACATTGAAGTGGAGTTGAAGCACAAAGAAAGAAACAAAGAACCCCCCCAAAAAAACAACCCCCCCAAAAAGCAACCAAACAAAAAAGGATGACTTTTAGACCTAACTACTTTCTACAGCTACACGATTTGGTTGGCTATGAATATCAAAATTACATGGCTATGCAACTCAAAACTAGAGAGAGAGAGAGAGAGAGGAACAGAATTGTTTCTGGCATAGTTGTTAGTATAGTTCCTTGTTGAAAGGATCAGGGATGGTGACTGTATTCTACCCCCTATCTCATATTTTTTTTGTTTTAAGGAAGCCTAACAACACAGTAGATCCTGATGCTCCTATGGTAATGATAAATGTTAGAGTACTAATAGACAATCATAACTTCTGGAGGACTGTTCCAACACAAGTACCTCTAAATTTTGCATCCATGCCAACTTTAGCAATGCGCTTTAATGCTCCAGTTGTGGTAACCAGGATCCTAACATCCAGTTATGATTGAACCTCATAAGAGTAGTGTTCAAATTCAGCCATTCGATGTCTTAAGGAAATAATGTGGAATTAATGACTTTTTCCCTCCCCTTAGTAGTTGGGCTGGACTGCTTAATATGGTTGACTTTTACTTACTGTCCCATGAATAGTTGTTCTCTAGATCATATTTATAAATACTAAGACTTACTTGTTTTCTTACAGGTGCCACAAAATATACTGATAAAGATAATGGAGGGATGCTTGTATGGTCTCCATATCATAATATTCCAGATGCCAAGTGTAAGTCCTTCCCTGCTTAGGAATTTGGATGCTTAAGTATAATTAAGTAATTGTTTCTGGTGTGCCTGTTTGCTCTTTGTTTTACACACAGTGAAATTGCAAATTAGTAAATTAAACACAAAGCTTCTCTTTTATTTTTTTTTTATTTCGAGAACTCTGGGGAAAGGAAAGATCACCTTCTCTTACTCTATAGTTAGATCTTTGTTTCAAATCACACTGCCTGTGTTGTATCATCATCAGTGTCTGTGAAACCTTTAGTTATTAATAAAAGAATAAAACATCTAAGCATGAGGAACTTGCTGCTCTAAATTTCTAGGAGGAGGAATTGCAGTAGATAAATTCAGAAAAGATGTGTTGAGGCCCAGTTCAAGGGGAATGCTCAGGAAAAACACAGCATTTTCTCCCTTCAAAAGTGACCTGAAATACAGACTCATCTGACTAAATGTGATCAATTATCTGTTTAGTCTAGTTTAAACCTGCCTCCTATGCTAGAATTTCCCATGTATAATATAGGGGAGTAAACTTTGAGGGTGCGGTCATGAGAACCTGGTCCTGAGGACAGTTTCTATCTATTACCAGTAGTTAGAGGTCTGTGTCCCCCTACATTTGAGGGGACGTACCTTCTACTACTGCAGAACGGTTAGAAATGAAATGCTGTACAACTATGATTATTAAACACTTTCTTCATTCCTTTAAAGTACAATTAATTCTTTGCTGCAACAGTTCATGGCAAGGACGTCTCTGTTCCATTTGAATAATGAGGATATAATTATTTCCTTTTGTCAATCATGCTTCCTTTCAACTACATTTAGTTGCCGCTTAATTGTGAACTGTAGAAGGTGAATGGGAAGAGTTTGTTTCTTTAAAAATAAAAAAAATACCCGTTGAAGATCAAAACTAGCAGGACTTAATTGCAAATGATGGAAAGTGTTCAACTCAAAGATGGCTCTAGTATGGCCAAATATGATTTAAAAAATGTTATTGGTGAATTTGATGTCCTAGTTATTGAATTTTCATATTCTCTATTGAAAACCGACTTCATGCTATGGTTAAAATTAATGTTGGTCAGTGAAAACTATTTTAATATCGAGGATATGCATAATCATCGATCTAGGACCTTTTTACATTAATTTTTAACGTTTGGGAATACAAACAGTAGAAGTAGTTCAATTTAAAACCAACCCAGGTGTCTGCACACACACCCAGTGTGTCTGTGTTCTTAGGAGTGGGTTCCAAGAAGACATAGAGATATAGCCTTTCAATAACCAGCTAGTCTCTGATTTAAATAAATAAATGATGACCCTCTGTGGCTTTGTTGTAGTAAAAATGTGATAGAGAGCATCTTTTTCACTGAGAATTGGCTTGTATAGAAAATTTATAAAATTAAATGTTGATTAAAGACAGTGGGTTTATTTATTATTAATGAAGCTATGAATATATTTTAACGTTTTGGGGAACCTGGGCCTATGCAGTGTATTAAAGCATGGGAGGACTGTTTTCCCATGTTAGATGGCTAATTCTGTGTCACCTTATAGCAGAACTAAAAGTACTAAAGAATAATTCTGACATTGCTTTGTTACAGTGGATGAATATATAGCAATAGCAAAGGAAAAACATGGATACAATGTGGAACAGGTAAGTGCTATGAAATGAGAGTGCTCCTTTAAAGGATTTTTTTTATATAAAAGTATAACACAACTCTTTTTTCCCTTGGTTACCATTAATTAACGCTGTTTCTCTTCAGGCACGGCAGCAAACTGCAGTTAAATGGATCTGCATACAGTTGTGGTCTGGATTCTCTGCAAAAGATTGAGCTCTTTGTTTTCATGACATGCTCAGCTTGTAATGTGCACTTTTGAAAGGTTTGGTATGTTTCTTGATACACTGGGCATGTCATGCAATTGTGTGTGTATATTTAGCTAAAGAATTTCTTAGGAAAGCAGCCTACAAAATTAATGTTTAATATTAGAATTAAAATACAGTACAATTTGGAACCATTAATTGCCATAGGGACAGCACTGGAAAGGTTTCTTGCATATTTTAAAAAAAAAGAGGCAAACCAATTTTAAGTGAGTGTTTCTTCAGAGGAAGGAAAACTGAATCAAATTCTAGGTTTGAGAGTAACAAACAAGTTCACTTTTTTTTTAATAACCTTTAATCACCATCCTGTAAAAAGTACATGATAAAACTTTGCTGGTCTGCACTTAGTTCTCTTGCAATTTCCTTCATAAATCAACCAATTTATGTAGAAGTGAGATTACCTATTGCAAAAAAGTACTTGGTGTACGAGTGGAAACAAGTCGTATGATCACGTTTTGGAGGATGGAAGCTCATAATAGCAAAGACTTGCTAGTCAACTGCTATCTGAAAAAGAGGCTGCCAGTGTTACGATGTCCAGAATACCTGCAGTTTAGTGATGTTTGTTTATGGCTTGGCTTTTGTAAGGGGAGAGAGGGAACTGAGGGATCTCAAAATTGATACAATTTCAGGTTGGATGGGGCTCTGAGCAACCTGATCTAGTTGAAGATGTCCCTGCCCACGGCAGGGGGGTTGGACTAAATGACCTTTAGAGGTCCCTTCTAACCCAAACTATCCTGTGATGATTCTATGAAAATAAGTCTACAAAAAAGGCTAATTTTCAAAACAATTTCTGGTACAAAATATTTGTAGACTGTTCACAGTGGAATAGAAATTATCTTTGCAAGAGTCGCTTCTCACTTGCCATTTCAACAAGAAAAGAGGTTTGCTATGTCCAGGATATTAGAATATGTGAAATCAGGGGTTTGGAGAGCTGATGAACAACTGGTGATCATGTCTGCACTGTGTGGTTGAAACTGAGTGGATTACATTTCCCAATTCCCATGCCAGACTTGGCATCAAATCTGTCATTGATTCTCTAGCAGAAAGTCTAATCAGTGTAAAATTCTTTAAGAATACCGATAAATGAAATTATGTAAGAAAATATATTTAAATTTCAATTCTTACTAGGTGCACATGACATGGAAGTGGCCGTGCTGTTATTTGTGGATTGGAGAGTTGTAGAAAGACCACTCTCACTTTGAACTTTCAGACTTGCATTTTGGATGATCCTCTGGCTGCTGAAAAGTATTTTTATTTTCTTTTTTGAGTGGGCTGGTAATAAAGGCCTGAAGACCTATAAGGAGCTGTATAGGTGATACATGCTCGTAAAGAAAGAAAGCAGGTCATATTTGAGCCTATCAGCCTAGTTCATGCTACTTCAGAATTACTGCTGCCATGCCAAACTTGTCTAGCTTTCATAGCTTTAATAAAGTATAGATGTGCCCACTCTTCATATCGTCTCCAAAGAGAATTTTGTAACCTACAGTACATAGCCAATAAAATTGTAAATACATTTTGAGAAGGGGTTCTGATAGTCAAATTTTATTTTAAATAAATAAATTGCAGGGTTTTATTTAGCTTGTCTCAACATTTTAGAAATTTGACTAAATCCAAAAAGGGACTATTTCTTTTCAAAGGCTCTCGGCATGTTGTTTTGGCATAAACACAATATTGAGAAGTCCCTTGCGGATCTCCCTAACTTCACTCCTTTCCCTGATGAATGGACAGTTGAAGATAAAGTCCTATTTGAACAAGCATTTAGCTTCCATGGAAAGAGCTTTCACAGGATCCAGCAAATGGTAAAGTAATATTTTAACCAGAAGCAGTTAATTTCATCACGTGTCTTGGACCTATAGCTTTTTCACTCTGATGATAAAAGCCTTTGCCCCCCTCCCCCCTTTTTAAAACTGTATACGAAATACATCCCTCCTTTCCATCTCATCCATGCATTTAAGATATTTAGGTAAAGGTGGTTGTAAATAGAGCAGAATTATAATCTTGGGTGGAATTTTAATTTAAAAAAGTATTAATATGTTAATGAATTCTTCTAGCTTCCAGACAAGACTATTGCAAGCCTTGTGAAATATTACTATTCTTGGAAAAAAACTCGCTCTAGGACAAGTTTGATGGATCGGCAGGCTCGAAAACTAGCTAATAGAAATAATCAAGGTGACAGGTAAGCTTTATATTCTTAAGTAGCTAACCAGAGACTGAAGTCTTTCTAGGTAGAGATGTCAGAGTAATTTCCAGCCGTTATGTTTCAGTGTGAACTGTGTTTTTAGATTCAAGCATCTGTGGTGATGTCTCTGCTTTTAGCAAGGGGTTTGGTACCTGTGCTTTAAGAACCATATCACTCCAGTCGGTGTGAGTTGTAATAACACACGAGTGCTTTAATGGATAACTAAAAACAAGGGTTTAAAAAAAGCTGAAGTCTGGGGATGTGGTTTAGAAATAATGCTTTATTTGAGAAGTCTAACCCTATATTACTGTGTGGGGAGGAGAGTGTTTTTGTGGATGTGGGGGTTTTCTGGGTGGTGGGGTTTTTTTTGATTTGGGTTTTTTTGAACTAGAATGGTATTTAAACTGAAAGATCAACCACTGTAAAGAGCTGTAGCAATCAGAATGCCCAAGTACTGTTTTATAACAAAACTTTAAATATAAATCTTATTTTAGGAGACTTAGAGCTGCTATCAGTCAAAGAGAACTAGAGCTCAAAATAGCTTTAAATTGTCTTGGATAGAAGGGAATGACATTTCCCCTAGTTACTATGAAATTAAAATTATATTGCACTTAGTATACTTGAGTATTAACTTGCACTTTTTTAAAAGTGATTTAATATGTTGAATGTATAAGTAACATAATCATGTTTATATTGGAAAGTATGATTTTACATCTACAGAAAGTTTCCTAGCTAGAGCAAAAGGGTCTATTTAATTATATGTTATTGAAAAGAACTCCTGAAATCTAAAATTCATATGCTTACTTAGTGACCCTATGGCTGAAAAATTACAGAAGAAAATAAATTTGCTTCTAATACAGCATTTGGGTTTTGGGGTTTTTTTGGTAATAACTAGAAATTTTTGTTGGTTTTTCTTACATTCATTTATTAAGAAATTGTCGTGTGAATGACTGGATTGGACTCGACTAAACTAACTGTTATCTTTTCAACCTTTTCTCTTTGATTTAATTCAGCAGATTTCATTCCTTTCCCCCCCCCCCAAATTGCTAGATCTTGAGGACTTTGGTGAAAAAGCAGTCCTGTGTTTTCCCATCTTATATTGTCCCCTTTTGCTCTCCACAGACTTCAACAAGGGTTTATTCATACACCTGGTGCAGTGGTTTCAGAACTGATCTATTTAAACTAATGTGGCAAACGAAAGGTTATTTCTAGCCTTGGTATAGTTGACCGTGTAAGTGTTCATGCCGGCACAAGTGGTTGAATTGAAGAAAGGTGACACCAAATTTTTTGGGCAGCAGTACCAGCACTGCTTAAAGTAATTCTGAAACTAGAGTTTAGGATTGCTTGTTTATCATAATAATTATTAGAATTTAATAAAGGGAATATGTTTGTAACAGCTCTCTTTTGAAAACTACAAACAACTGAGATGCCATATACTTAGAGTAGATATTTTAGAGTAGATAATTCTGTCTTACCCTGATACATATTTATATTTGGGGTTAAAGAATAGACGAAATGACCAGCTTCTTATCATCTGTCCTCAGTGATGATGACGTAGAAGAAGCTCATCCAATGGATGGAAATGATAGTGATTACGATCCCAAAAAAGAAGCCAAAAAGGAGGTAACAGATAGCTTAATGGTGAATGTCAGTTTGTTTGTTTTCTGTGAATGTGTTACTGTGAAGAATATGATTTGTAGTAAGGAGGTTTAGCTTGCAGCCTGCTGAATTCACAGGGTTTTTAGATGATCAAAGTCTTGACAACTTCTGATTGAAACAAAATGTTATTGTATTATTTTTGCCATTCTGGGGACATAAATACATCTCTCATTACCTTCACTATCTCCTCGGAGATCTTCAAGTTTATAAGAGATGTATGCTATCGCTACCTGGTAAAACAACATTCCCCCTACCTCTGTCTTGTTAATATGTTTACAGTTTTACTGGTTGTGAATTGTTGGAAACTAAATGTTTTCTTTGCATTTTAGAACTTGAAATGGCACAAGGTCTAATAATGAACATTTTTACTTTTTATTCTGCTGTTGTAACAATGTTCTTGCAATCTGTTGATTTGAGTTGCTGTCTAAGCCACTTCTAGATAAGGGCTATTTTGTTCAATTTACTTTCCTTAGTTATTGTTTGAATCACTACACGCAGTCCAGAATGAAAGTAGTGTGTTCATAGACTTCTAGGAACAGGACAAATAGGTTTGCAGTTTCTGATGAGCTATTTGGATCTACATAAGATAATTTTGTGATCTAATATTTCTGGTAGGATTTGCATGCTTCCACTTCCTAAGCAAGATATAAACTGAGTAGGCTACTTGAACGCGCAGAGCAATGGAAACTTTCTGTTACCAGAGAAAACTAAAATGAACCAAACACTCTAGCTTGGCAAGTCAAAAGCTTGGGAGAATATTTTCACTTTAAATCCAGACTGAACAGACAGGAACTGCAATTTCATACTTGAAGAGCAATGCAGAACCAGAAAACAAATAGTATAAATGGGCCAGAAGTAAACTTAACCTTGGGATTTTTAGATGTCAAAGATGTAAGGCTCTATATCAACTTTCCAAGGAAAAGCAAATATCTTAAGTGCTTTTAAGATTGCCTCTATGAAGTCTGTGGACTGGATTAAGATATTACATTAGCTGGGAAGAGGATGTGGCAGAAGGTCAAGCATAGTAGAGCAAAATACTGTTTGCTGATCTGTACTAATGCTACAGAACATAATAATAATGGCTGCTGCAATTTGTTTTCTCTTCGCTGTGATCAGATGACCACCTCCTCTTAACCTGCATAGATGCCAGCAGAGAGAAGCAGTAGGGAGCTGCTTGAAGTAGCAAAAAGCCTGAATCCCGTCTCTGTTCTGGTACTTAGCATTGCTTGGAATTGGAGAGTCCTTGCAGGGAAAGTTGTTTTTGCTTCTCTCCTCCTGGTCTGTAAGGAACCTACCTGCTTGCCCTATGGGAGTCACGTGTGTGCAGACTAGCTGTTGTGCAGGAATGCCCACTGAAGACAAAGCTGAAATTTTTACATGTCCAAACATATCAAAACAGCAGTTACAAAGATTGCATCTCCTCTTTGCTATCCCCTTCCACTTCAAAAAAGCAAACAACAAAGGCTTAAGTTTGCTAAATTACATGGATTTTTATAATGACTGCAAAAGTAAATCCATCCTCTCTCTTCTAAATCTCAAATCCCGTCCCAAAGCAAACAGCACTATCGCTTTCTGAGTTAGAGTGCTTGCACCAGGGAAAAGTGTCATCTTGCATTCTTGCCCATCCTGGTTGACTTCCGCTTATTCTTCTCCCCTGATCTTCACCTGAATTCTTCATATCTGGCCAGAAATAAACCGATTACTTGGTTTAAACATGTTTTATATATATATATATATATATATATATATATATATATATATATATATTCTTTACCTTCTGCTTACATAAGAGGTTCTTGATTTTTGCCCTCTTTTATAATATTCAGACTGTGATTTCTATACCATGTATTGTATTTTCAGCCATGTTTAAAAAAAAAAAAAAGTAGTTTTGAAAACTGGCCTTTCTAAGACTAACGCAGGCTTATCCAGCAAATGACTGGTATGCTCCATCAGCTCATCTGCAAGACTTAGTTTGGTTACTACATGCAGAGGAGGATGTTAGCTTAAGTTTTCTTGGTCATAAATAGGGCATTACAATGCTATGTGATACTTTATTAAAGTTGTATATAAGATACTGTTATTCTTTAATGATTTATTTCTTGTAAATTAAAGGGCAATAATGAGCAGCCTGTTCAGACCAGCAAAATAGGTCTGGGTAGAAGAGAGTATCAGAGCTTGCAGCATCGCCACCATTCTCAGCGTTCCAAATGCCGTCCACCAAAAGGCATGTACCTGACCCAGGAAGATGTGATAGCTGTTTCCTGTAGTCCCAATGCAGCCAACACAATTCTTAGACAGCTGGATATGGAACTAATCTCATTAAAGCGACAGGTACCATGGGTTATTGGTCTTGTTTTGTTTTTGTCTCAGATTGTTCTGATTGTAATGATTTTGAAGATTATCTATGAAGATTCTGAAACTTCTTTAATGTGAGTCTTCCTAATTTTGTTCCACAGTTATCACCAGAAGTGCTGGACACTAGCTGACTAGCTATTCTTCAGTTTTGTTTTTTATGTTCATCTGCTCTTGTGGATAATATGAAACAAGATGACTTCCTTTAAAAAAAAGGGGGGGGGGGGGAGTATGGCATGAAAACAATGTTACAGATCTAGGGACAGGAGAAAACCAAAGTCTCGTTTGATTTGATTTTCTTTTTAACTTTGTTAAAAGTATTTGTGTGACAAGTGAGAATAAGACCAATGAAGCAGTGGAAGTTACATTTGTTATGCTTAAAATTGTAGCTGTTTTTCTGGATGTCCTTCTCCACATACCATGGAAGTATGGGGGGAAGTAAGTCATGGGCCTAGTAATTTCTCTGTTTGAATTGATGAGCTTTCTACTTCTTATTAAATTTAGAAAAGCTTTGTAGTCTCCACCTTTAAGACGACAATTGCCTGCATCCTTTGCATGAAGGAGTTAACTTTTGGCACTTAAAGTTGAAACGAGGAACCTATTCAGCTTCTAAGGGTACAGCAGTATGTGCATGCTTGCTTTCTAGGAGCGATGGGGCTACAAAGTCAAGGCTTATCTCCTGGAATTTCTGCCTCCTTATAGACGGCTAAGAGCTGCCATGTTGCAAAATCATGGAGTGAATAATGGGTTTCATGGGGTTTTTGCTCCCTTGTATTCTTTTACAGGAGAAATATGCTTCTTTCTGTCACAGCAGGACTCGGGGGCTAAATAGCATAGGTGGGTTTCACTCTTTAGCCTAAGCGTAGGTGAGTTACAGCCTTGAGGTTGTGTTTCTCTTTTTTTCTTGCAGTGATCTCAGAGATGCAGCCTTTGGAATCTCCCACTGAGTTGTCTGCTTTTGTGTCCATACTTAAAGAACACTTGTAATAGCTGTGCACCATAGTATGCAAAACTATTTTCTTACCTATGTTACCTTATGTGCATCACTGTCAGGTTTAAATGGTTAATAGATATGTATATGTATGATTTGGAAGCTCTCTCCTTTTTATAGACTAAGATATTTTATTTAAATAGCTTAAATCATTTCAAGAATCGCCCTTAAAGGAAATCATGATGATCTAAGGTCAATAAAAAGCAGTCTGTCAGAAGGAACTAACTGGAAACATCTCATAAATCTTTCCCCCCCCCAAAGTGCTTTTTGGAGAAGGAAGAAGTTAATGTATACAGTACATCTCACTTAGATATCTAAGAACCAAGTTTTGTGTCTAGAATATTCTGCGTTCTTCAAGAACATATGCATCACTATCAAAACTTGCTTATTATGTCCTACTTTTAATATTCCTGCAGACAAACTGTTCTTTTGAAAGACTGGCTTAAACGTTTTTCTCTCCGTAGTAAACTGTGCTGTATTTTTTAAATTTTTTTTTTTTAAACAGTTAAAAATAGTGAAGCCTTAAACCATAATATTTCTCTTTCTAACTTAGGAGGTACACTTGTGGCAATCCTAGTGAAGATATATGTGTAAAGTGACCAACTTTCTTTGTGGAGCTGATTAACTTTGTTGTTTTTGACCAAGGTTCAAAATGCTAAGCAAGTAAACAGTGCACTTAAACAGAAAATGGAAGGCGGGATTGAAGAATTCAAACCTCCTGAGGTAAATCAGAATAAATATTAGAACTTGTGGCCTTGCACTTACATTAGTGGGAAGCTACAGAAATGTGTTTTGCTGCAGCATAGTGTTTGCATTTCAGCAGCCCCTAAACAGGATCCATTGAATTACATGCAGGGGTGAGTCTGTCTGGCTTCTTTACAAGAAATTAGTGGTAGGCTTTTTTTATGGCAACTGGCTAAATAAAGAAGCAGAAGAAACTGAAATGTCACGTCTGTTCATGACAATAGGGAGCTGAAATTGAGCCCTGATAAATGGGGTTTTTTTCTGGTTAAAAGTAGTTAATGTAGATTACTAGCAGTAAATTCTATGTTCTGTGTGAAAACATGACTATATATACATTTGGGCATCTGAAGTATGCCCAATGCCGACGATTTATTACTACTGAAGTTCTCTTTTTGCTTGTTTTAAAGGCTTGGATATGAAACATAACGTGAATGCAAAACACTCCAGACACCAAGTCCTAATAGTTTAGAGAAATGTAACTATAAATTCAAATTCTGTCTGCATAAAGATCATTAGCTTGTGCATAAGTTATGATATAGCTGATATTAAGAACTGCAATAAAACAGAGGAAAAATCGTTGGTGTAGTTCTGAGCTCAAATCCTTAAATGCTACTTCCTGTTCATGAAAGCAATCTTAAACTATAAATTCATGACTTATAAGCAAGAGATTTTTACCTATGTTACAAAATGTAGTGCAAGTAAAACACATTCTGATGCTCAGATATTTTGCAGCTGTTGAAACATTTTAATGATCTTTGTGCCATTTTTCTAATTTTAATAGTCTAATCAGAAAATCAATGCCCGTTGGACCACAGAAGAGCAGCTTCTTGCAGTACAAGGTATGTTAATAGTAGTAGCGGCTTGAAATCTGATGCAAAGGATTTGAAGAGGTACTCAGGCTTACGTTTGTATTTCCCTCTAATGAAAAGCTAAACTTTATCTGGTCTTATAAGAAAGTCACTGGGAAAACAGCAAAACTAGTGAGAATATTTAGGGCATTCATTCAAGCAACATGACACTAGTCTTTCAGTTACCCATATTAAATCTCGAATAGGAAAACTAAGCTGGGTTTAACAACTGTGGTAGTACCAACAAGTCCCTTCAATCATCTTCTAAATCACCTTACATGAATTTCTCTAAAGTGGAAGACCGAAGTAATAGTTGAAGTAATAAAATTTGAAGCAAACACTTACTAAGACATCTCTCCGTATTCTTAAAGTAGGAAAATGCAGAAGTAAAACTGCTTTACAGTTACTTTTTTCTGTTCATGAGGGGATAAGAGAGCAGATATCTTCCCAGTGGAGGCCTTTTAAGAGTCTGAAGCTGGATATGGATACTTGACTAACAGTCTTATTGGAGAAAACCCAACACTTTCTAGTAGGCTATTGACACAGCTAATTTGCAGTTATTTCATTTATATGAAGGAAAACTGACTCTCGTCTTGCTTCAACACGCACTGCCTAATCAAGGAACATGCAAGGGAAATATCTGGAGAGCCTAATGCTGTCTCGAAGTCACTATATATTGACTCACTTCTGTGGATCATCTTTTTTAAGATAATATAATCGGTTCAGTTATACACATCTGCTCTGTTTCTCTGTATTCTTCGCCTCCTTTAAAATGGAAGACTGAATTTTAGTATAAAACCTTCAGTTGGATCAGGATATCGGTGTAAAGTTGTCAAGTGTGCCATACCTGGTAGTTATTAGCCAGATAACTGAACCTAAAGTTAGGTTTATTTCAAAGTGTGAATGGAAATGCTGAAGAGCATGGTGTGTCTGAAGTCATGCCTCTCAACTTACATGCTTCAGACTGGGATTTGCATCTCCAAACCGTTTTCTGTCCTAAGTTCATCCTCTCAGTATTGCTAACAAGCTCACTTTTTAAGTTTTGTTCCCAAATGCAACTGAAGGAGATGCCTATCTTTAATATGATAGTCTAGCAAGTAGAATGCTTGCTGGAGAAGTGGGGAAAATGCAGGTTCATTGTGCCTGCCTTAGCATGAAAGGATTCAAACCATCTTGCATTTTCATGGGTTAGTTATGGGAGCTCTCACTAAGCATCAGTTTGGGAAGTGATGAGTGTGCATTGAGCTTTTGTTAAGCTATGGCACTGTGTGACTGACAAGGTAAATAATAAAACTGGAGCATGGGCAAAAGAATGAGGGCTGGTGATGACTCCCTGGAGAGGAGTTCTAGTCTTCTGGTCTCTTCTCTAGGGAATGCTTTGTGTTTTATAAAGGTAGTCAGCCTCAATACTTAAGGGTGGGGTGAGGAATCAGGCCTTCCGGAAGAAACCTGTTTTCATTGAATTTACATGTGCTGCTTACACGTATTGTTTCCTTTTTAGTCCCCTTCCTTTGCCACTGTATAAAATGGAGATGAGAGAGCACCTTAACGCCAGGGACAAAGTAGTCTTATTATCCCTCCCTTACCTACTGCCCGGTAGTAGAGCCTCCCTCCTGGAATGAGAGTGCTGTAGGTATTAACCTCCCATCCCTCAGGCTAAGGACCCTGATCTCTTGCTTCAAAATAACTGCTCGAGCTGGTAGACTTAGGCATGAAGGAGCCACGCCGTCTTTTCCCTGACTCCGTTTTTAAAAGAAAGTAGCCATGGTTGCTGTACTAAAAGCTGCCATAGTGCGTGTTAGGCTTGAACTTGGAAGTTGACTTGAGCGTGGGGACATTTAGTTTGTACATTTAAGATTTATTTCATCAAATGTATTGATACGTTTTAGCATGTGCTTTTAATAATTTTACAGAAATCGTAAGCATTAAGCAGGTAGGTGGCACTTCTATGATTTGTTCACTTGAATTCAGACATTAAATCCTACCATGGAAATCATAAAAATAATCTGCAGTAATATAATTTTGGTACTGTTTTTCCTAAAGATGAAAAAAACTCTTGTCATCTGTGGGCTAATCTCGAGAGATTGGCAGTAACTAAAGAGGAGGTAATGAAAAAACCCACCTAAAAATAGAACTGAGTGTGTAATCTTAAAAGCAGTGTGGCTGCCTGCAGTGGGGTTGTGGACTCAGACTTACGATCTCTGAGCTGATCTTTTGCGGTATAATTTATCAGGTTACTGTTCAATGTTGTCTGAATAGCTATTGAATGTAATGGGCCAGTTTATCACTTGAGGTGTTCTTAAGTTACAAACTTTGTTTATGTATAGAAATGTATGAGCATGATCATCTTTTCAAACTAAGATCTCAGCCACATGAAAATTGCGATTGCAGAAATGTTAGAAGACTTGTTCAAAACAACAAAATTTGAATTGAAAAGCAGTGCATGACTTTCATAGCATTGCAGTGGAAAACAGTTGGGACAACCAGGATCTGACTCTATGTAAGGTCGTTGCCAGGAGCACTGTAATCCCATCACAGTGAAACTGCAGCTCTCATAACCTGGAGGTTGCCGTTAACTATTTCTGCCTCATTGTGGTGCTGTATTATACTGCTTTGGACCCAGGCTAATGTTTTGTGTGCCTGTCCGTGTTCGCTGTGCTGCACAGCGTTAAGCAGCGTAGGCAGCATCGAACTTGGAGTTACGAGTTTCTCTGAGTTAGACGTTCAAGATGAAACATTGTAATAGTGAGCACGCACACGTTCAAGTGAACCTTTGCAACTGGGCGAAGTTTTCAAGAGGTTGAAGCATTCCCGTGATCGGGGCTACTTTCAAATAAGCCAGGAGAAAGACATTCATACATGTGAAGTGAGGCTATGCAGTCATCTTTTGAGCTTCACTTTCAGCAACCTAATAAAATTATTCTTACTGAATAACAGATTAAACGCTTTAGAAATTATTTGGGTGGTGTGTAGCACAGAATTCATATCAGGATGTGAAAGTTACGCACACCAATTTGAAATGGGTGATGAGTTGGCATCAACTCTTACAGATATGCCAGCACCTTATGCATAAAAATTTCATAAACATGTGTTGAACTTCCTCTGTTTCTGATGCAGCTTAAAAGGGTTCTACTACCTCATTGTGTAGAAGTCTTTGTGGTGACGCTAGAGCAGTACTAAATAACACTCTGAAAAGAATCCAAAATGAGTAGTGCTGTGTGTAGCTAAAGTAATGAAATTGTATTTTCTTTAGATATTTCTTACAGTTGGGCTCTCAGTGAAGGCAAGTTAACACTTTTCAAACTGTTTGCTTGGAAATAGGCTTTAAGACCTTATTTTTGACAACTTTAGTTGAAGTTAGCCAATAGGCTCAGTCATTTTGCAGATTAAGGGGAAGGAAGAAGTACAGACAGCATAGTAACAGAAAAGGTTGAAATCACTAAAAGTCTGAACTAGGTTTCAAACAAAAATGCGCTTTGTTCTGCTGGGCACTTTGCTCACTTGATGAATTGTACAGGACGTTAGATATGTTGCAGTGGACATTTAATGATCATTATAAATTAGTAAGGGTAGTAATGGTAGGGCGATCAAAGAACATTAAAACACTGGAGGGAGTGCTCTGTGGGCGCACGCAGCTTTTAAGGAGTATAGCTGATACCTTGTACAGCTGATAAAGCACAGAGCCAAATCCCTGTCTTTGCTTTGTCTAGATACATGCCCTCCCGCGTGGCTCTGCTAGGTCCCTTTGTTTTCTTTCCAAGGTTCTTGCAGTCAGGATGGTTGGATTCTTTTGTATGCCCCAGAAAAGATCTTAAATAATGTAGCTGGGCTCTTGACAGTTGAAACATCAGGTTCAGCTACAGAAATTGTTACTATCCTAGAGCTGAACTTCTCTCTTAAATTGCAGTGAGTGTACATTACCACATCAGAAGTGCCTATTAACGAAGAAAGTAAAGAGCAGAACAAGCTGAAGGTCATGCTCTTCACAACTAAGTTGAGAAGGAACATAGCTTTCAGATTTGAAACAACTCTCACTTTCTGAATCCTTTGCTTCTTTTTCTGAAGTGAGGCATGGAATCAGAAATAAATTTCCCTTCCTGTAATGAGACAGAGTGCCTGTCCTCTAAGCACTGTAATATGTCCCGAATGAGTTTAGTTATCAGGAGCTTCGCAGAAGGAGTCAAATTGTAATTCACTCATGCATAGCGGAGAGCAAAAGATGAGTCTTCTGTTTACTGAGTCTGGAATAAAACTCTGTTTTATTTCCTCTAGTCTCCAAACTTCTGGACACTTCTGATTAAAGATACATTTTGTGCAGCTAAAAGCTGTGTTCTAGGATGCTGGAGAGTTTGAGGATTTTTCTGAAGCAGGAGAGAGGAAGAAGAACTAGACACATACCCAAAATACAACTGAGAGAAAATCAATAAACTTTAGATTATAATTCCAGTTTTAGGTTAAAAACTACAGAATGCTGTACTCAAGGGGGTTTTTGTGTTATATGCAAATGTAGTTTTAGAACTTTAAAAAGCACACGTTGGGATTTTTTGAAAGGACCAGCAGCATTTTCTTGTGAAGTTCTTGTAAACAAAAGTGACCTACTGATGTCAATATGAAAATGAATGAAAAGAACAGTGCAAAGATCTTCTGTCATGCTGCTTCTTGCTGGAGGATTTGGTGCCGGAGGCCTGTGCTGGGCTGTCTTATAAACAGACACCAATGGCTTATATTTACTTACCTTCCCCCAGGTGGTTGTCCCAAAACCCCAGATTCTTCTACCCAGGTCGAATGGTGAATGAAAGCTTTAAAAAGACTTTGTCAGGTGAATGCTTGCCAGTTGCTCTTCGTAGCTTTAGCAGAGCATGTCACAAGTGGAGGAATGAGCAGTATATCGTGACTTACGGAACTGTGCCTCCCTGTTCTGCCCTGTGCTTGGTCCAGTAGGTACTGCCCTCTACCACTCCTGCTGCACAGGTTGTGGGCAGAGAAACATCTGCATGCAGCTGGCACGGAGGGAACCCATAGAAGCTGTCCACCTTTGTCACCTGACATTTCTAGTGTTATACCCTGTTTACAGCTATACACATGTGCTCGGTCACCCTCCCTCTCCCATCTTGAACTTGTCGGGCTTCTGCCCTTACTGCAAGCACACCGAAGGATTTACTTCATTCGTCAGAGGCCAGATCTCTGCGGTTTTAGGTTGGGTGGCTTGGTGAGTAAGCCAGGTTCTTTAAGAAGAGTGGGTAATGACCTTTTAATAAAGTTCTTGATTTGTATGTTGATAGCTGTGCAATTAAAAATTATTTTGTTTTAATGGAAATTGAGGCCTTCTCCTAATTGAGAAGTCCTCCTAATTAGCGAGTCCTTGGTTTGCAGGTCCCATAGGTTCTCTCTATAAATACATCACACGTAGCTGTGTCTGACTGATTCTTCACAGCTATGTTATTTACTTTGCCTTCCAGGTGTCCGAAAATATGGTAAAGATTTTCAAGCTATTGCAGATGTAATTGGCAACAAGACTGTTGGCCAAGTGAAGAACTTCTTTGTAAACTACAGGCGTCGGTTTAACTTAGAGGAGGTATTGCAGGAATGGGAAGCGGAACAAGGAACCCTGGCTTCTAATGGTGATGCTTCTGCTTTAGGGGAGGACACAAAAAATACTTCTAATGTGCCATCAGGAAAGAGCACTGATGAAGAAGATGAGGTGTGTTTTGTGTACCAGAAATAAGTAAGCATGGGTTGAGGAACAGCATTTTATTTAGTGATATAATGTAAGGTTAACTGGTGTGGAGTGGCAAACCGCATTCTAAAGAATGATGATGAGCTTGCATAGAACTTCAGCCAATGTCGTTAACCAGCTGGGAGCAGGACTGCACCTTTCATAGTGACGATCACGTTACTGTTTTATTGTTAAAATACAGTTCTTGTTCTAGAAAGAAGACTCTTGCTTCATAAATATTTTTAGTTCTGCTGTCTATAATGTTTTGGTTGGTGATTTCTTTTCAGTAACTTCTCAGTTTTTTGGTTTTGTTTTTTAAATGCTGTTTCCTGTGTAGTGGACAGTGGCAGCCCAACTGCATCGCGTTCTGGCTGGGATGGCTGTTCACGCAGTCTTGTCTTTGTCCTTTGTGCAGGCACAAAGCGCTCCGGCCACTCAGTGTTTAGGCCCTTCACCTCCAGCACAGGCATCTGCTCCGGCACCTACCGCTCCCATGGCAACTTTAAATCAGCCGCCCCCGTTACTTCGTCCAGCGCTTCCTGCTGCTCCTGCTCTCCATCGTCAGCCTCCGCCACTTCAACAGCAGGCGCGATTTATTCAGCCAAGGCCGACTCTAAATCAGCCTCCCCCACCACTCATCCGCCCAGCTAATTCCATGCCTCCTCGTCTCAACCCAAGGCCAGTGTTAACCACGGTTAGCGGCCAGCAGCCACCCTCGCTTATTGGAATTCAGACAGAATCCCAGTCCACTCTGCACTGAAGAAATAAAGCAGAATTATGCTAACTCCTACATTTGAAAAATTGTATCAATGTACTTTTTTTTTTCCAAATAATGAAGGGGAGAAAAGAGCAAGCCTTCACAGGTATCAGACCAGTTTTACAGAGGAGCAAGCTAATAACTAGAAACGGAACCACATGAATGACCACCTGTATAAAAATATTTTTATGTCAAAGACTTGTACAGCAGAACAATGCCTACAGTACAGCCCTCCTCTATATGAATAACTGTGGAAGGAAGCTAACTTCTTAAATGAATAAATGTTCAACACACCAAGATTTTGTTTAACTGATTTTTACTCTATTTATTTTATTACAGTTCTTTGTAGTCAAGCATCTAACTACAGGAAAGTAGTCTGGCAAATCTAGGAATAGATAATATTGTAGGAGACTTAAATGTAGCGTTGGGTTTTTGTGTGTGTGTGTGAATTACCTTTTTTTTTTTTTTTTTTTACTTTTTAGTGCAAAAAAAATAATGGCCTTAGGTTCAGAATTTTTGGCCCTGTTTAGGTAACAGTAGAAGCATTTCACGCACTTGTAAAATGTAGGTGTTTCTTCTCTTCGTGTTTTTCCCAGAACACTTTTGCTTGTTTAAAAAGGTACTGTCTTATTAAATACTCTGCTGAAAGAGTATTCTGAAGACTCGGTGAGCTATTGTACCAAACTTACTAAATCTCACGCATGTTCTACTCATAGAAGTTAACTGAAAACCGGAGTCCAGTTCCCTGCTGCGTTATCTCTTGTGGGCTGGGGTGGAGAGAGAGGCAGCAACTTCCACCACCCAGGAGGGTGACAGGAGAGGAACCATATAGCAAGAACCATTAATTTAATTTGTTATTCCACTAATTCTTCTAATTTAAGTACAGCAGAATTTCATTCCTCTGAGAATGGCTGTCTGCAGTTTGAGTACGTTAGATCATTGACATCTTGCCTAAGAATTCGTGAGGGAAGTGTAGAGGCTGATGGTGGTAGTAGAATATTGTGGCAGTAGAGTTACCTGCTGCCAGCCCAGTCCTACTGTTAAATGATTATCTCCGATTTCTGCTATTTCTGGTGGAACTGATTAGCTGGGCTGAGGCTATTTGGGGGGGGGGGGGGGGTTTGCTTGTTTTGTTTTATTGACTAAGTAAAATTTGCATTTGGGTATTAATTATTGCTTCCAAATTTTAGGAGATTGAAAGGTTTTCTTCCACTGCATTCATTAAACTGTTCTTGTCTGAAACCTTGATTTATGCCCAGCAGTGCTTTGGGGGGGAGGGGTCAGTTTTTGTGGGTGTTTTGTTTGTTGTTTTTTTAAAGTAGGTGCCTCTACCCTCCAAGTAAACCAGGCTGCAAATTTGAGTAGCAGTGTTTGAAACTGTGTGATCTGAATCAAGCTATTGAAAAATATTGCATTCTTGACTACGTAATAACATTCATGCTGACTACCATACTATTGTAGAAAATTATTTTTGCCAGCAGCTGAAACGGTGTTTGAAAATCCTTTTAAATCCATTCTGTTAATAACTAGATTTGCCCTTGACTAAAATGAGACTTTATTTGACAATGGAATGTGCTCTCACTGGGCTCTTTCACAGATAAATTGAATGGTCTAACGATCAGTTTAGCAGCTGGCTAAGGTCTTTTTTTTGTGCAAAGGGAAGTTCTTATAGCATCAGATCCTATTTCATTTGTAAATCTAGTATTAAAGTTTGATAGTTGTGGCCTGACTTGCAGTTAAGGTGTTGACCTTTATGGTTTATTCTTCATTTTAAAATATTTTCAGACCAAACTTGAGAGATTTTCCTTTCCGAACAGCTTTCACTGGTGTGCTGAGGTCTCGTACAAAAGGTCCTTCTTGGGAATTTTCTTTTGCATCAGAGTAGATGCTTAGCCACTACGTGAGCTTCAGGTGACCTCTCGTCTAAGAAAAGCAGCGTTGTAAAGTAAGCACCGAGGAATTCGTGGTCACCGAAACTTGTGTTCTGGGAGTCGTAAGTGTCCCCTCACCAGCTACACACAAACCTGGCTGCTCTCCAGTCTTTAAAACTGATACGAAACCGATCCGGTACATTTTGACATCCTAAGTATCTCAGTTTAATTGTTAACGGTGACAAGATGCATCTTCAGGATTTCTTTTTTCTTTTTTTCTTTTTTTCTTTTTTTTTTTTAGCATTGCGTCTCCCAGGTGTGTGTATTGTACCTTTGCTAATTTTTGTCTCGTCTCTTGTCGGTAGACTTCAGTATGCAGAATGTTGGGTGTTGCAGTACAGTTGGCCACCACCAACTGCTATAAAACTGTTCAGTACATTGTAATTCCGTTTAATCTTGTTTAAATATTCTATAACTGGGCAAAGGTGCTGTATTTGAAGGGGGGAGGGAGGGTCAGAGGTAGGTAGTATTTCTTAATTTACATACACTGTAGCACACAGTAGGGAACTCCTAGCGTTTGTAGTACTAAATAAGTATGTACATAGCAAAATGTCTTTATTGTGTGCTTTGCAGAATATGTGCATACAGTTTGCACGTCCTGTTTTGGGGGGTAGGGTTTGTTTTAAGCAGTGTTTGCCTGGAGAGTGATATGCTTGCTGCTTAATCAAAGGATTAAAGTTTCAAAGAAATCTGTGTCTTCTATTTTTATGTACCTTGTAATGGTCTAATATGTTAGGGCCCTTATACTGTGATTCTCTTCTAAATTCATTTATATTTTTTTAAGAATTAGAAATAAAATTATACAATGGTGTTGATTTCGGTGGGGAATTTCTTTTGCCATATCTAGTCTCCTGTTTTGTAATGTAGTAATGAACTCTGACTTCAAGGTTGGCTTAATTTTGTCACTTTAAAAAATGTAAAATGTTTGCACACTAAAGTTTGGCAGAGAACGTGTATCCTACATTGTTCAAAGCTAATGTAACTCTACAGCTTTTTGTACAGTTTATTTTAGTTAATAAAGCAAAACGGTACTAAAAAATGACAGATTTTCCAAATGCAAGGCATAATCTGAACGACGTCTTCTAGGAACAACACCTGCAGAATATGGATGTACAATAACAGATTTAATTGTTGCACTTTAAATCAGAATGGGTATGAAGTTAAGCAGGTATTTCTGCATTAATAAAACAATCACTAAACATTGCACATCATAGTAAAGCAGTTTAATTTGTCTTACAGTTGATCGTGAGCAAAAGGAATTACAGTTACCTCTGTCCTTAGGTTTTTCTTCATCTTTATATTGTTGGGATTTTTCTTAAATCATACAGCGTTTATTCTGGAAATGTCACAGTTCATAGAAAACGGAACACAAACCGGTAGCTTATATATGTGGGAGTTCGTGTATGAAGAGAGCAGAACTGCAGAGCTTAGGGCAGAGTTTAGGACGAAGGTGAGGAGAACTACGTTGTGGTGCCTCTTGCTAGCAAAAGAAAGGGACGGACCGAAGTTACAGCTGGTGCTAGGCAGAAATGTGGTCAGGCAAAGGCAAAGCCAGGGCAAAGACAAACATCTTGAAATTGTTTGCATAGAGGTGTGTTTCAAAACGCAAAGGAAGCCGTAGATGAGTTAGCGGCTCTCTCAGCTCCAGTGCAAAATGGTGCGCTGTAAATTGCACTGAATGCAACTTGGTAGTTTCAATAAATGTGGTGAACCTCCGGCTTTTCCTGAGGTTGAAACAGCTACACCTGAGTTTGCCTTTCTCCGAGCGAGTTAAAAGCAGGCACCGTCGCAATAGACATCTGCTTTAAGATCACAGGAAGCTGTATGTGAGATATAAAACGCAAACAAGTTCTTTAACACCACTTATATAGTCTGTTACTGATGAATTAGGCATCAAAAATTATAGCTGGGTAGAGAGGAGGGGCAAAATATACAGGCAATGGTATCTGGACCATTTAATAAGCAACTGGCCCATTTTTTGTAACAGACATCCTTAAAATTGATATTAAAGTACAGCTTCAGTAAAAAAATGTGCTTAATTTTCACCACTAGTGAAGGCTGCTGCTTTTCAGTTGCCTCAATTATTCTTTAATCTTAAACCTCTTTTTCAGTGTAGTTTTGTACACTGAAATAATTATAGCAGCAAAATAAATCCTTGTTGCTGTTACTGACTGGGAAGTTTTCCCTTGGACTGGCACAAAAGGAAGCACCGAGATTCGGGGATTGTGATCTCTGCTGCTGCTCCAGGGGTATGACTTTGTCTGCATGCAAACCAGGCCTCCTGTTACGCTCACTGACTCGTAAGAGTTGTGATTTTAAAAGTAACGCCTGCACCCTGATATTTGGCGATCCTTTTGACAGATCTTTGTCACCACGAAGCTCCGTTCTGGGGAATTCCAGTGTTCTGCAGTAGGAGGAGGATCATGAGTGCAGCAAACGTCCGACGTGGGAACCCAATCCCATCTCCAAAGAAACTATTCATTTACGTTTATAAATATTTACTTTCAGAAACATAATGCCTGTTGTTCTGAGGGATGTTCCTGTGAACGTCCCGGACAAGTAGTACCCAGACTAATCAGGACATTCCTAAAAGCTAAGGAAAAAAAAACAGTCCTCAATTTTTGCAAGAGGGAGTGTTTTAAAAGGTCTCTGTTGTAGTAATGGCCTCTACGCCTTTGCTCGGCTTCCAGAATCTTAATGCGATGTGGACTGACGCCCTTGGGAGCGGCAAGGCTGAGTCGTTTTAGCGAAAGAAGAATCTTTCTGAAACCATTTTATTGCTATTATTTTTAAAGCTCATCTTAAGACAATCCCAATAACACAGCTCAATCGTTTCTTTTTCCGATTGCTTCTTTCTCGTCAGCCTTAGTGCTTTTGTACACGTGCTAGCATGGTGTTTTCCTCATAAACTGTTTTTCCTAGAAGTGGTTTAATGTGAAAGACAGAACAAAGTGCAGCAGTAGGTGGTGGGGAGCGAGCGGTAAAACAGTTGCATCGGTACCGTCGGCTGGAGGATGGCTGCGTTGTCTGCGTTTGTGAAAAATGCTTTGGTGTGTCCTGAGTAATTAGCAAATAATACTGGCATGCGGTAATAGCTAATGTCTGTGTTCTTTGCATATTTAGCATGGGTTTCGTTTTGCTATTTCTGTACCGTAGATGTAAATAATAAAAAAGAGTAACTGTATTCCAGGCAGGCTGGCAGGCGGAGATGCGAGCAGGGCGCATTGCCCGAAGGAGGAGTGGGCCGAGTCTGCTGATCCTTCCCGACGCAGCGGTGCTCCTCGCCACGGACTCCCATTAGCCCGTCCTGGAAAGCTAACTTCGCAGCCCGCGGAGGACTTCTCTCCTGGCTCTACCAAATCTTCCAGAGCGCTTGGGAGGCTGCGGAGCCCCGCGGTGAACTCCGAGCGGGCGGCAGTGAGAAGGGGCTGCAGGGGAGCCTTCCGGAGCCGCGGGGGCCCGGAGCGAACGTCTTAGGTCACAGGGAAGCGCCGTTGCCGTTTCTGAGGTGGCGGGGGGAACACCGCCGCTTCCTTTCTAACCGGGGAACGCCGGCGGCGTCCAGCGCGGCGTGGTGCTGTCCCCCGGCCCGGCAGGCGGGGCCGCGCCGCCGCCGGGCTCTCCCCGCCCGGGGGTTGCCATGAAACCGAAAGCGGCTCCCACCGGCGGCGGCGGCAGCAGCCAGGGGCGGCCGCACTAGCGCTTCCTCGCCGCGCCCCCCGCCCCGCCGCCGCCGCCGCCGCGCACGGAGCCGCGCCCCGCGCAGCCAGGGGCGGCCCCGCACCTCCCGCCCGCCTCGCCGGCGGCGGCGGCGGCCCCCGCGGCCCCGCCGCGGCCCCGCACGGAGGGCAGCGAGCGCCGGCGCAGGTGCGGCGGGGGGAGGCGGGCGGCAGGCACCGGGCCGGGCCGGGCGGTGCCGCGGGTGCGGGGCTCACGCCGGGGCCGGGACCGGGGCCGGGGGCGGCAGGTGCCGCCGCCGAGGCCGAGGGCGCGTCGGGGAGCGGGGCCGGGGCTACGCGGGGCCCGCGGGCGGCGGCCGGTGCTGGCCGGGCCCGGCCCGGCCCCGGGTCGCGTTCGTGGCGGGCGGCTGGCGGGAGGCCCCGGGCGGTGGGTGACACCCTCTCTGAAGGCTTTCTTCCTGCCCCCTCGATTCAGAGGGGCGGTCTGCGCGGCGCTTTTCTTTTTGCGGCGCTTTTTCGCTTAAAAAGGAGGCCCGTGTAGAAAACCTGAACTTGGTGCGCCCAGGAGTTTTGCGCTGGTGTGGAAGAGCCCCTCTCTCACGGCGCTGGAGGTTTCCTCCGGTCTGCAGAGCCGAGCCCAGCCCCTGCCTGGCGTGCTCCGGTGCGGGCCGGCAGCCTGAGCTCCGCTCGCCTTTCACGAACGGATGCGCCGACGCCGCCTTCCCCCAGCGATGCTGTAGGGAAACGTAGGCCCGGTGCATGGCTCGGAGGTTGGCAGAGCCGAAATTTTGGAGGCTGAGAAGGAAACAAAGAAGCAGGGACTGCTCGGATGAATGCCTTTGCAGCGGCCGTGATCTTTTTAAATTGCAGGAAGCCGTAACAAGTATCCCCGCTGGTGTCAACTGAACTCTGCTGGGGGGAGGGGATTTCCCGTCTGCGTGTGTGTGTGCGGCGAGACCCAGCCGGTCCTCTGACTTTCCCTGGTAAACAGCGCCCTGGGAGCATACTGAGGCAGTGGGCTTTGACCGAATACTTTCAACGCTTAAGATTTAGAAGGGAAAATGGAGAGCTCCTGTTGTTGCATTTCTTGAATTGCTTTGCCTGTTGTTAGCTTGGCTGCGCCTTCCCGCTGCCAGCCAAGAACAACTTTCCTCATAACTTCCGTTTTATAAATACGGGATGGCTGAAGGAGTGCAACGATGTGCTAAAAATAGCTGGGTGTATTCAGGTCAGGCATGTCTCCAGACTGGCAGCAGTAACACGGTCGTATTTTTAAACCGCCCCAGCCGATTCTACACAGAGCACGCAGGTTTGACGATGAACGTAAAGTTGAGGCGCTCTGGGATGCTCTTGTGCAGGAGTACCGGCCTGGCTAGTATCGCGCTTCATCTTGTTTCATCTGAGGACTGCATTGCATTGTTGCTTTTGATCTTAGGGCGAGTCATGGCGGTCATGTGTTACACTCGGCCTAAAACCACCCAGAGTAACTTCCTTTGCTGTTAGCCTTGATTATCTTTTTTATTTCTGTCACGTGGAGAAGCGTTTGCCATCGGTGAGGACCCCGGCGTGCCAGGAGCTGTGCGAGCAGAGGGCAAAACCGCAGCCCTTGGCTGAAGGGGGTTTATAGCTCAAGTCAGGAGAGAGGGATGCGCCTGCGCGCAAGAGCCATAGGAGACAGCGGGACCCTCCAGACCGGTGTGATGGTCAGTGGTCACAGCTTATCAGAAGCCAGTTGTTCCCAGCTGCTTGGCAGAGGAGATCTTACAGAAGAGATTTGAAGTAGAATAGCCTGCTAATATCCCTCCAAAAAATCTGCCCTCACAGTACGTACTTGCTCAAATACATAACAAGTAGGCAGTGGAGCCCGGTATCATCATGAGATGAAACCGGCCCTTTTAAACCATCAGAGGTGATGCAAGGGCAAGTGGAGGGAGACTAGAACAGGCTTTGAAAGTCAAGAGGTTTTGGTGCTGTGGGGAAGTGGAGGGACGGACAGAGAGGTGATGTGGTTATAGCTGTGGCTTTGAAAAATGATCCCTGCAGCAGCATCCTGGGTGGATAAATAAGTAAAAGATTGCTTTTTGAGAGAACTGAGTGTTTGGAAAACTGGAGGAGGATGATGATGGTGGACAAGAGTCTTATTTGTGTAAGTGGACAAGAAATACCATATCTTATGGAGGTATGAAACAGAAGGAGTCGGTGAGACGTTGTGAAGATCTAATGCTTTAAGCCCAAGAGAGGGAGATGAAGGTTATGGACCGAAGTGGAATACAGGCTGCTGTGTCAGGTTTAGATGCTGAGGGACTGCACAGAAGAAGGCCTGTTGGGGAAGGCGGGGGGCAGCGGGCTGCCTCTGAGCTGGTGGTCATCCACAGCCTGGGTACCGGAGGAGAGGCTGAGAGTTCAGCTTCTGCAGGAAGAGGGTCTGCAGCAGTAGGGCGCATCTGTGAGTAGCTGGCAGGAAACTTTGGCTGAAGAGGTGTAAGCTGCTGAAAGATAAGATTCAGAGTAACATCAGGAAGGAAGAAAGAAAAGCTTGTGGCGCTCACAGAAACTGCAGAGGGCACGGGAGTAGCTGTGGAGTTTAGAGAGGATGAGGAATGACATCCAGGAGGGGACAAGATTTTAAAGCTAGAAAGCTGCTGTTGGAGACTTTGACAAAAGGAATTTCAAAGGAGCGCAAAGAGCAGAAACCAGACAGCTCTTTAGTTCACCCCACGGGCTCCCTATCGGTCTCCCTAAGACAGGAGCATAGTTTTTACGCAGCCGTCAAAGCTACGGGCCAGGTCAGGAGCTCTTTGTTCTGTGCCACGTATTGTTTGGGTCACTTTGCCAAATTCCTTCCGTGGGCAGCTGCAGACTTGTAGGGTGCTTGGTCTCCTGGGCTTTATTTGTGTCCTATCTTTAAGCTAACCTATAGCCCTTCATCTTCTTCAATTCTTTGTCTGACCCTTTGATTTTACATAAATAGATGTTATTTATCATCCAATAAATAAGCTGACTAAGAGAGAGCATTCCTCTCTCTGGCCCTCCAGGGAGTCTGTATGAGTTGTAACATTTCTTGGGCTCCTGATCTTCTTGAGACAGTTGGTGGTGGCTGCAGTGATGTAGGTAGTTTTTTTCATCTCGCAGACATGCTGTTCTTGGCAGCAGTTAGCAGCCTGCCCGGGGCAGCACGCCAACCCGAGGGTGCTGCTGCAGGACCCCAGCCAGCTGGCTGGGATACCTTACGGCCAGCGCGCCCTTGGGTCTGGGCCCTGAGTTGTGGCGAGGATTTCAGATCCTCCTCTTCTGCTTTCTGGTCCTTTTCTGTCCAAGTTCCTTGGCGAATGACTGTGAAGTTAATATTCACACTGTCGTCAGTCCCTTATCTGTACCAGTTTGGGCTGCAATGCGCAGTTGTTCCACCCTCTTCCCTCAGCCCAGGAAAGAAGCTAACCTCTTTACGCTGGTGAAATAAACTTTTTTAACCTGGGAAGGTGAGGAAATTTGAGTCGTGTGTATTGTTAATAAAAATGTTGCAAAAATTTCCATAGCCTCCCCAGCTCGGTCTTGCAACAAATAAACAAGTGTGTGAGAAACTGTCTGCACCATAAACCACAGTGGTTTTGATATGGGACTGCCCAGAGTACTCTCTAGTTAAGCACGTTTGTCTCGGGGCGGGACGACTGATAAAGCAAGTTTTTGTATGTAATATACTGACATTTGCATACAGGGATTCTTTAAGGCTAAGTATGTTGCTGCGTGCTTATTTTGCAGAAGATAATACTGAAATGTAAAAGTTATTTTTCATTATTATTATTACACAAAGCCACCTAGTGACTAACCAAACCTCAAGGAGGGAAACAATCTGCAAAGCAGTTTTTCCCGAAGTAGCTGCTGTGAGACATGCCATGATCAGACCTGTGCTAAGTCATAGAGTTTTCGGTCTCGTCTGCTGTATCCATGCGCTTGAAACTGGAATGTGGCCCTTACTAACTATGAAAGAAACAAAAATCAAGGGTTTCATTTCTTAATATTGCCTTAGAGACAGCAGGTACAAACAGTTGCCAGATCACATATTCAATGAAAGATATTATGGAAGGCTACTGGGCACTATCGATAAAAAAAAAAACCTTGTGCATTTGTCTGTCTCACTGTCATCGACATTAAACCTTGTGTCATGGCAGTTTTCTACTGAGGAATTATGAACGTGGACCTTGGTGATGCCTGAGATGCACCTTGAGGTCGCTAAAAACAGCGACGTTGTTCACAGGCTGGGAGCAATAAAGCTGAGACTGGTGCCAACAGCGAGAGCGGGGTTGGATGCTGCCCGCGGCGTGTTTGACATCCTTCTTATGCGGCATCTCGCCTGATGCCAAAAGGGGCGGTTCTGCCATTCACCCCTCACGGCCGGTCCCTGTGCCTTGCTCCTGGCACTCATCCAGGAGCAGGGAAGGAGACGTAAACGTAAAAGCCCCAAAGACCTAGTTCTGCAAAATGTGTTAGGAAAAGTGAGGACTTCACTTTGGCTCCAATACACTAAAAGAAAAAAAAATTAAAACCCGTTAGTTGTCTTGCTCTCCGTCCCCTATTCTTACCTCTTTTCAGTAACTTTTGTTTCTTTATGTTGTTCTTGTGTCTCTCTTTCTTTTCCTTCATTCTGTTTCCTAAATGCTGTTACTGTCTGTCTTTTCACTCACCTTCATCCCCTTGAGCCTGCTTGAAACTTGGTCAGGGTTTCAGCACTGCAGTTGGCGCTGGAGGAGATCGAGGGCTGCCCACAAACAATAACACCGGCCTATTGCTCTCTACTCATCTGCAGAGCGAAATTGTTTAAAATTAAGATCCTGCTCCTACTCAACTTCTCCATTTGGGGTTTTCCCCAAAGCTTCCCAGAAGCAGATGGTGCTTCCTGGAGCTGTGCTTGCAGAGCACTATGCTTTCTGCAGTGCTGCCTCCTCCCGACGAAACCGGCCGGATCCGTCCTTCCTCCAGAGCTGCCACGTTCAGGGAAAGCCCACGTACGAGCTGTTTCGCTGTTCTGATGTCAGCCTGTGCCGAGGCTGTGTATAGTCAACAGCTTGACCAGGATGCCCCCTGAGGACATGAGTTCATGGCAAAGATGAAAGAATATCTTCTGGTTTGAAGAGCTTGACTGTGGAAGTGAGCTTAGGCTGCGTCTAGAAACACAATTTGGATCAATTTAATTGATCCCATAAAGAAGCAGCATGCCTTCGAATCGATGCCTTTCCCTTTGCCACTGACTTCAGCGATGATTTGTCTGTTCCCGAGCTTCAGGGAAGGTTCAGGAAAACATGCAGTAGGTTGAGATGCCTTCTGGGAAGGGAGATGGAAATTGAAATAGGTTAGAAATGTTCTGGGAGCAAGCTTGGTTAAAGGGAAAAGGCTAAAGAGGGTGTGTGTTGCATTTACTACAAGATAGAATAGAAGCTTTCTTTGGAAAACTAGTATTTTAAATAACAGGAGACCTAAAAATCATTGCTTTTATAGAAAATAAGATACCTTACTTTAGGGGAGGGGAAAAAAAAAAGAGACTAGAAAGCCAGGGGAGGAGGCAGAGGAGAATAAGGAAAGAGTGGGGTTAGAGATGGAGCCCGTGGCGCTGCCGTAAGGGCAGCGTGGTTTGGTCTGGGGAAGGAGGCTGACACACAGAGTCAGTGGAGATGAAGGCTGCCAGGAATCCTGGGTGTGCAATTAAGTTCGGGCTAAAAAATCATTAGGGTTTATGGCCACTTAAATTATTACAAACCCAAATATAAACATTTATTTTCTTAAAATGGATTTTATCTCGGTTGGAGAGTTCTGGTTTAAATGTGAAATGTCCGTACAGCCTGTAGCGTGAGTTGATGTAGTCGCTCTGTGACCGAGCCGGTGCCGTTTCCTCCGTGAGCCGTCCCTTCGCCTGCTGCAACGAGTGGGTCCGCCAGGGCTACTGTGGAGGGATTTGCAGGGTTGGACCTGAGTTTGCCTTACGTCCTTGTGTGTTTCCTGCTGCCCATGTATTTTTTCTTTGGTCACATCACTCACCACTTTTGTGAAAGGTGAAAACTCCTCTGTATCTTGGACGAAAACTGTGAGAAAAGTTCCTGGTAACCTTGTGTTGCTCCAGCTGGTAAAATCTGCAGTCCCTACATCAACGCAGTAAGGGAAAATACTTTTCAATGGCTCGCCTTTTGTCCTAACACTTTTAAAATGTTTCTAGACGTGAGCTTTTCAAAGCTACGCTGGGGGATTTCCACTCCCTTGCTGTTTTAAAATACTCACACTGTTGTTTTAACCACAAAGCTTACGCTGGCGCACTCTCTCTCTCGCGCTCTCTCTCATTTTCTCCCCATTGAGGACCAGCTACAGTTTTCAGGTACCGCTTTACCAAAATGTGTCTTGTTAATGCCGGCAGGAGCCTAACGTTGCTAGAATTATTTCTCATCTCTGAAGGGCTCTTCAGGCGTGAGCCGTGGCACACGGGGGTGTGAGCGGCGTGGGGCTGCACTGGGGGAAGGCTGCAGACCCCAAAACATCTCAGGAACCGAGTTCACCCCTTGAATCGGCAAAGCGGTGCCAGGGTGCCGGGGTGTCGTAGGGGTGAGTGGCGGTGCCTTCTTACCAAAATTTCTGCTGGTGCTCGGGAAGGCAGTAACACATCCAGGTATTGGTACAGAAGTGATGGGAACAAAATTATTTTCCAGCTGTGAATGAGATTATTTTAAGACAAAAATTTTCCATATTACTGTAATAATATTGTGTTGATTAGATGTAGAGAGATTTCTTGATAATACAGAATTAATTAATCAATGATTAAGAGATCCAGGAAAATAGCAGATGTAGCAAATAAGCAAGTTGTCCATAAAATCAAAGCTACTTCAGCACCAGAAACACTTCGTTAGTTGTAAGAGTGTATTTTTTAAATTCTTTTTTTAAATGCTATCTGTGTTGTAATCTATGCCTTAAAAAAACGATGAAGTCTAGTCTTATGGGGATTTATCGTCATGCTTGACTGTAACTCTATGCAAAGGAAACCCTACTGTCTTACTCTGCTTAGTGAAAATTTGCCTACAGAGATTAGCAAATTGATGCTTGCTTAGTAAGGTTTTACTGTGCTTTGAGAATAAGGTAATACTGGAATTTGAATTGGATAATATTGTCTATATAGAAAAGAAAACAAATTTGTGCTGCTGCCCTCTGCAGCAACATCCCCTGTGGGGCCTCAGGCACATATCCAATAGGAAATTATTGCTGTTAGAAATACTCTCTCCTGTGTACCAGCTGGTCACTGCACCACGGTTTTTAAGCTATTAGGACAAGAGCAGAACAGCTCCTGAGGCTGAATCGCTGCCAGGTGAAGTAGGGGCGAGCCCTGAGTATCAGTGGTGGGTTTGCGTTGGTGCAGTAGGGACCCTTTCCCTCCACAACCTCTGGGCTGGGGGGCACAAATGATGCAGCCGGGGTCCTTCTCCCCCATGGGGACTCTGCAAGTGCATTTCGTTGTCAGCAGTCAAAATGTCATAACTCTTCCTGGGTTGGAAGGGACAAAGATGATCCCTCAGTGATGTCAGGTGTCATCATCTGCTGTTTTCACATGACTCCATACAATCTGCTATATCTTAAATACATATTTCAAAGTGTATAGATATTTTTAGTCCTTCTTTAGCAGACTCTGTTACCTGTTCCGCTCCGTATGTTAAGAGTTGGGGCATATATTTCTTGTCCCCAAAATGCAGTGGTTTTGTGGAGGACCTTATATTAGTAGTAAATCATATAACTTTGTTATTTTAGTTCAAAAATACTGGAGGCAGCTAATCTACCTAGTTTATAAGGCAGCTTGGAGAGGGTCATTTTAATGCAAGGTATGTTCCCCTCCATCATATTTCTGCCTGTCAGCTCCCAGTGAAGTGAATTGATCTTAGACTTCTGAATTTGACAAAACTTTCCCCACCATGACTGACAGGCTTCCAGTTCTGATGTACCATAAAAGGTAGATAATTTTCAGAGGGAGGGAGAGGGCATCTTCTAAGACTTGTCCCTACCAAGTGCCTTGGGGCAAAGCAATAGAGCTGAACTAGAGCTAGGTGTATGGGAATATAGGTGTGTAACTTTTTTTCTATGCCCTGTTATACGTATTTCATGGAAGCATGATGAGTAAGGAAGCGATCGCGGTGCTTTTTACTGAGCAATACCCCAATCCTGGAGGGTAGCTGAGCGTTGCCCTTCCCTCACGCAGTGAACCTGACAGAAGCCGTGCTCTCAGACCCTATTTGCTGGACAGCAGGACCAAGGATCCTGTCTTCTCATCCGTGCATGACGACCAGATCTGTGAAAACAACTCACATATTTGCCCTTCTCAGTCTAAAAGTCGTGGTGGCGTTCAGTGCCTGTGCCTTGGCTCTGCCGTCCTGGAGGTTTCGGTGCTGCAGCCTGCTGTAGTGGTGCACTCATAGCTCATGGGGTAATGTGCCGACCTTTCGGGGGGGCTTGGCTTTGCATAAGAGAAAACAGGAAAAACATATTATCTTAAAAAAGAACAACCACGTTATAGGGATGGTTTTCTCTGTGTGCGGTAAGTATGTTTTCATGGCTAAAAAAGTTAACCTGTCCACAGTAATTCAATGTGTTATCGGCATTGCACGCTGCTTCTCTCCATTCTGACTGCTGGTGGCGGGGATAGGCAGCAGCGCTGCTGGAGGGGAACTGTTTTAACATGGCTTTAAAAATGTTAATGTAATTTCTATATTATAGTAAGTCACGCCCATGCTGATTTTTCTCCTTATTATCATGTTCTGCTCATCTCTTACTCAGTTTCTGAACAGTAAGATATACTAAGGGTGGAGCATTTTAACGGAAAACATTTGGGCTCAGTTTGGTGTGGTGGTAGTTAAAACAGGATAGCCCACACTTAAGAAAGTTTATTTTTGTTATGAAAATTCTCCCCTTTGGATTATTTCCAGTGAGGTTAAAGCATCTGCATACAGCACAGTGACATAAAGAGTTGTTCCAGAAGCGTTTTGCGTGTGCTGCTGTTGCTTCAGGAAGGGCTGGGATGCTGAAATGGTAGGAAGGTGCAGCTGGGAGCTCTTTGTACTGCGCTGCCATTGAGCTCCCACTCTTTGGTAGCTGTTTATAGGGCTTGGGCTTAGCTTCTAGTGATTCAACCTGCTTTTCTTTGTGTGGTCAGAATTCATTCTGTTTTCTTCAGTATACGGAAATCCACTTGTTTTGACATGTAGATTTTCAGTGTTCATAGACTGTTTGGGGTTGGTTTTGTGCTGTTGCAGTGGAGTTGCAATGAAAATCCCTTTGCCACGTGTGTTGTGCATCTGCCACAAGAGCATCGCTACGCAGCCCGAGTCTGCCGCTCTCTAATATTTTAAAACAGCATGCTGAAAACGCGTGCTGAAAAATTGCAGTGTAGGCAAAGAAAGGACGCCTTCCCATTGCTCTTAGCTGTGAACAGGCAGAAGTGAAAGCGTACCTCGTCTCCTACGCAGGCCAGGCACTAGCGTAAGCAGGAAATTGATTCAGTTAACCATTGGCGTGCTCTCGCTGTCACAAAAAAGCACTTTTTCCCCTGACGGTTTCCCTTTGGTTTCAGTTCAGAGAGCACGGGCGCGGGCGCTGGAAGCTAGAAGTGGAAGAAGAGCTTCTGCAATCCGCCCTGAGTCACCGGCGGGCGCTGGGATGGGAATTACGCGCCGCCTGCGAAGGTTTGGATCGCATCCCACCAAGCGCTGGCCGGCGGTAGGTCTGGCACAGGGCTGCCATTTCTCGGCTCCTCTGAGCCCGTCTCCCCAGCTGATTCACACGGGCACCTCTCCAGCCTGCGTGAAGCATCGCCATCCACAGGCCCTCTCCTGGGACAGCCCGTTTCCTCCAGCAAAACAGCTGCAAACCCCGCAGCAAACCTCCTGCAAGCCTGGCAGTGGTGGCAAATGTCCTCGGTCTTCTGGGCACCCAGAGGTTTCTGTTCTGCCCTCTGAGCAGGCAGGCTCGCCTTTCGCCTGAAGTGCTCTTTCCTGTGCCCTCAGGTGCCCTCAGCTATGCAACACGCTCCTGAGCGAGGCTGAGGTGGAGGAGGCACTTTCATGGAGATGCCGAGTGTCTCCATTTTTAGGAATGGGATCTGGGTTAGGTGCGTCATGAAGGTGTTTAAGGAGATAAAGGCTCTCATTTCAGCAAGAGAGTTGGAAGGCGTTGTACCACAGCAGAGTCCTCCCTGCAGAAAGAGATGGGAATGAATGTGGTTGATTTAATGAGCAGCGAGAGCTCTGAAGGAGTTTCTGGATGGGATTTTGGGCTGGTGACTGTGTTTTTTCTTAATGCATCCTATAACTTTGTTGCCTAAAACATCTGTAACGTTGTTCACCCCAGCTGGAAGTAGTTCTGGAGTTAAGGTAGACCCTTAAAGGCAAAATGGGTAAAACATGGATTTTTTTTTTTAATGTGTTTTTACACAGTGTGGCATTAACTTGCTAAACCATACCAGCAGATGATACAAGTCCTGCAGTGTAATAGGACTCAGGAAATGGGATGTCATGTAAATGGGAGAGAGCACTAACAAGAGAGAGGAAGGAAACGGGGTTCTCACTGACCAACGACAGAATGAGTTTGTAGGAGATTCGTCCTGTAGGTAGCCTATGCTGTGGAAGTTAACGATGACAGCTCTCCATCTGCCTTTGAAGCAGCAGGTGTGCTCTGCTGCTGGTGTCTGCTACTGAGGCAGCCCAGGCACGAGGCTGGTAATCCCTCAGGCTGCATTTTGGCGTTTCTGGTTGATGTGAGGAAAATAGAGTTGCTCCTTATTAAGCGTCAGAGAACCGGGAACCCCATTTTCAGAGGAGAAAAGGTCAGCTGTTTAAAAATGAAAGGAGCGACATGGACAATCATCTCTGGTTGGAAGCAGAAGGTGTTCATCTGGAGGGACCGAACAGGGTAATTTGCAAACTCCAGTTGGAATAATAAGTCTTTATGCCTGGAATATGATTAGGGCTCGTATTCCTGTGGGTTACTGACATTAGATGGTCAGTTGTGCTGGAGTAAGTGTGACATTCAGCCTGATGGAGGGCAGGGAGGCTCTCACAAGCTGGGCAGATAAATACTGTGTACAACCATGAAGAAGGGTGCTGAGTTACAGGAGCACGTAAATGTTTGCTGTGAAATACATTTTTGTTGGTTAAGTGCTTTGGCTTGTTTTTGAATCAGGTACTTTATCTGTCCGCAGGATTTCCTCGCCCAGTATGGGATATTAAAATAGAAAGGAAAATGGATGTTGCTTTCTGAAGCCTAGGGTGGTCTGTGGCAGTGCTTGAGCTGCACGTAGCACAGTACTAATTGCTGCTTTCGTGGGCCAGGAATCCATTGCAGCAGGGAGGTAGGGCAGTATATCAGCACTTGGCATACTGTTTCATGCCAGCTGTAAGGTTATTGATGGTGATGTGTTGGCCCTGCTGTCCTACGAAAGCAGCAGATACCCTCGGCGACCTTACAGGAGCTGAGTCAGAGCTCTCGGAGGGGTGCTGATGCCGGTAAGAGTGGCTCGAGTGACTGACAGGGCAGATGATGCAGACAGAGGAGAAATAGCATCCCACAGCACAGCTATAAAATTGAGCGCTTCCCCCGTGAAACAATCTGAGAGCTCAGGTGCATTGTGCTTTTGTACACATCCTGTAAGGAAAAAATGTCTTCTGAATGCAAAGCCGCAAGAAATGAAAACCAGAGTGGCTCTAGGTCTTGAGCTACTTGCAAAAAAGCTACTGCAAGATTGAGGGACTGGTGGCAAATCTCAAGGTTTGTGACTTAGGGCTGGAAACAAATGTTGCTGTTTTTTCCTATTAGAAAATTAACAATGCATTCCTGTGCTGTGTATGAGCTTTGGTAGGTTGAGAGAAAAACTTATGTCACGCTTCTGATTGCAGTCTTGCTTTTCTTTCTTTTTTTTCCACTGCTTCTTTCAGGCAGGACTATTATAGCCAAGAACTTGCACATAATTAAGTAAAACTTTGACAAAATAAGACTAGAGTTTACTGCTACAAATGAGTGATCAACGGGAAAAAGAAAGATGTCAAGTTAAGAGGCTTTGACTCCTGTAACACCTAAACGGAAGGTAAAATCCCCTTGCTGCCTTTTTTTTGTATGCTCCTTGCTTGAACCACAAAGCTGTCTCCTGCTTGAACCAGTGCAATGAACTCATGAAGTCATGTGGGTGGGCTCTGTGTTAAGTGTAGACTTTCCTGGTGGACATTAGGGCTGAGACTTGGCCTCTGCTTTCCCCAACCGTGTCTGTGACTCTTGTAATTTTTTTGAGACTAAGAGCTGATGCAACAAAACTTAAAATAATATAAAAATCTCTATTCTGTGGAATAATTTTCAGATTGTGAAACTCTTTTCCAAAGAGGTGTGCTTTGATGCTTGTTGTGTAACCATCGTTTTGTGGTTCTCTGAGCCTTTTGTTGTTCTTCCATAGTTGGCACCGCGTTTCCCTCCGAAATCTGTCACACCCTGCTGCAGATGTCAACCCTGCCGTGAGCAGCAGCCTGCTGCAAGCGGTAGCCGAGGCGGCGTGGCCGCCAGTGAATATTTGAAGGGGTTCTCCCTGTGTCTGGTTCCCAGTACAGCTCCCATGGCCTGTGACGAACCCGCTGCTCTCTCAGGCATCTTCACGCGCCAGAACTCTGCCAGCGCTGTCTCTCTGGACTTCGAGCCTGACGCTGACTACAAGTTTGTTGAAACCTTAGAAGACCGGTACAAGTGCGCCTATTGCCACCTTGTCCTTCGCAATCCCCACCAGACGGGATGCGGGCACCGATTTTGCCAGCAGTGCATTCTTTCTTTGAGGTCAGTGCAAACTCCTCCTGCATCCGCAAGCTCCCCGTACTCCCCTTCCTAAAAAGAAGTCAACGCCTTCAAGTCAGCAGTGAGTGCCATAATAATAGTACCGATCTGATAAAACACTGAAGGAGTCAATGGAAAGACTCTGTTGAACTCAATGACTGCGTGCTCAGTGTTTTAAAGGTGTCTTTAAAGACCTTACCCGGTGCTGGCGAGGAATACTTTGGTAACTGCAGGGAAGTCAGCGTAAAGAAATTGTTGATGTAAGCTTAAGCACTACTGCGTGAGATGCTGTTTCGGTCTGTCTGTCTAGCATTGTGCTCTTCAGATGAATTTGTTGCATTCACGTCTCACAGTATTGGCATTGATGGTTAGATTAAGCTGTTTTCATTTGCTTCTGTATAATTTCTTTGATTTTAGTGGAGTTATAAAACTGATGTTAGTATTACCCGATACTACAGTCAGATCACAAGCCTGCTGGCATCCATCTGCTTGGGATTTATCTGCAGGCACAAATGAGTTTACCCTGCAGACCCGTCTGGGAATACACTACGTACTTTGGTGTACCCGAGGGCGGGATTTGGCCCAGGAAGGCTGCAGAGGAACCTGTTTATGTGGATGGATGTTGCCATTTACCTGTTATGAACTTTAGATGCTTCACGTTTGCTGCTTTCTCTGGCTGGGTTGCCTCCCTTTTGCACTGCCTCAATAAGTGTTTTCCCGTCCCTTATCTGGAAGCCTTTTAAGACAGGAGCTACTGGTGTAGCAAGGAGCACGCTGCTTGCGCTAGGCAAAGGCTGGCTCTAATGCACATGATGAGATTTTTTCAGATATGACATTTGTGAGCAGCAGATGGCCAGAGAGTGACAAAGTCCTCTTAATTAAAAACCATCTTATTAACACTCGTAGGACAAACTCTGCTTTCTGTTACATATTCACTGTTGCAGCTTAATGCCCTCTTAGAGCTGCGGGCAGAATTTGGCTGTGTAGTTGCCACACGAAAGTGTTTTCGAAGCACTTTTTTGGTTTTTATGGTATCTAGTACTGACTTCTGCCAGAGTCAGATTCTAGCATAGCCCAATTTCGTAAAATAAATCCAATTTTCTGTGGGTTAACATGACTCTTCTTTTGATCTAGAGAGTTGAATGCAGTACCCACCTGTCCTGTCGACAAAGAAACAATAAAAATGCATGAGGTAAGTGGGAGTAGTTTTACTTCAGCAGTCAACATCTGCATGGAAAAGGCAAGACAGCTAAGAACAAGGCGGCTCGTAGTCTGTTAGTCCTCAGGGGCAGAACAGTTTTTGTCTCTGAAATGACGCTAAGGGAAGCAGTGTATTCAGTGATGATCTCCCAGAAAGGAAGTATGGGCGTATGGCTAAAGCTTTATTTTATGCCTCATGTTCTGAAGTTATTTCATTTTAGTCTTCTGTATTTCCAGTAAAGTGTCGAAGAGCTTCACAAAGTTTTAAATCTTCCAGATGTCTTTTTTAGTGGAGAGTTTATTGACTTGCTTTTTTAATGCCCCATCTTGATGGGTCATCTTGTTTATTTGATTGTCTTTGGTTTTGCTTGGTTATAATTTGTTGCCTTAACTATTTCCGTTATATCTCATTAACCCTGCAGACTTAATTTACTTTTGGGTAACTTTTTAGAGGAAAAGATAAGTTCATGCTTCTTATTTTGCAAGCTACTGTTTTTGGTTTGTTTTTTGGTAATGGATTAATTTGTCCTTATTTATATGCCAAGGCTTGAAAGTATGCCACATACTTGGTCCTGCCAGAACGAATTTTCCAGTGAAATCAAATGTCTCCTTCCTCTCTCTCCTACTTCTGATAGGAAATTGTAATCAGACCATCCATGTGATTTTTGTTTTTCATTCGATGTCTTCTACTTTGTGCAAATTTTGATGGCACTAGTGCAACAGTGAGCAGCTTTATAATGCTCCTTACAGGAAGATCTCTAAATAAGACTGAAAGTTTGCTCTGGGGGCTTAATTTGCTTCTGCATACACAACTGGGAACGGTGCTGTTTCTCAGAGTCTATAGAAGAGATATCTCAGCGTCGTCTCCATCCCAAAGGTGCGCTGCACTGCTTGAACATCAGAGGAGCGTGCACAGAGCTGGTTTGGCCTTTGGGGCCCGTTAGCTCCAGCTGCTTTCGTCTAGATACAGGCAGGCTCTGGCAGCGGTTTTATAGCTCCTGAGCTACTAATCCCGCTGGCTGTGGGATGGATCAGCGTCTGTGGAATAACTATATGGGGAAAAAACCCTATGCTTATTAGAAAATTCATACATGTTTTAGTTTATATTTTTAGTATACATTTTCAATACGAATCATCAAGAACCATACTCGCAATTATGGAGTCTACGCTTGTGTGCTTAAAAGATTTGTTGTGATGTTTTGCTTTTTTATATTCTTTATAACATCCTATGTGACTGCATGTGAAGGCTGGTTTGCTTCCTCTACAGGTATTCAAAGACAACTGCTGTAAAAGAGAAGTTCTCAACTTGCATGTATTCTGCAAAAACATTCCTGACTGCAATTCAAAAATAATTCTGGGACGGTACCAGGTTAGTTTGCTGGATCAAATTTTGAAGCCTTTGATTTTCATGCGAACTCTGTGTATTTATGATAAGCTAAATTCCAGTGATTGTCTTCAGACTTCAGAGTTACTGTAGCAACGCGGTTTAAGTACAAAGATTATGACTTAGCTATACACTGTAAGTAACAAATGTTAAGCTCAAAATGTTATGGCTGTTAGCTTGTTCCAGCTTTGTCTTAGATTATTTGTTTAATAAGAACCATTTGCTTTATGTAGCTTTAGTATATCCACAGCGTCTGTACATACCTTCTGTATGCTTAGGCGCCACGTGATGGTTGATTCAAGAAAACTTGCCAAGGCGTACTGGCCGTTTGGGCCTTTTTTCAGTATATCAATTGAATGAAAAGTGGAAGTCATACAAAGGACTCTCCAAATTTTCACATTCACTTTAGTTTTGAGGTTGGAAAAGGAGAAAGTTTATGGAAGAAGGAGTATTTGGAGCTTTGTTTGTTGCCAAACTGCCGAATGTTTCTGTGGGTCTGTTGGGCAATTGGAGATGCGATGAAATACTTTGGGGTTTAATTTGCTGTTGCATGTTGCAGGAGCATCTTCAGCAGTGTTTGTTTGAAAGTGTGCGATGCACTAATGATGGATGTTGTGATCAAATTCTTCGGAAAGACCTGAAAGAGCATTTGAGCCAGCACTGTAAATTTCGAGAAGAAATGTGTCAGTACTGTAATAAGTATGTGGTGTTAATTAACATAAAGGTAAGATTATAAAGCATTCCCTGGGAATCCATAGCACACGTTTCCTCTTAATGTTGCTGAGTGAAAAGTTTCCAACATTGCAATGGGGCTTAACAACTCCTGAAACAAAATTTGGCCGAGTAGTTGAAGGAGAACGTATAATAAATGTGCTCTAAATAATACCATTACTGTTGCTCTCTTATGAACAGCAATGTGACGTGGGGCTTGCACGTGTATGTTTGGGATTACTTTTTGTATAGCTTCCTCTATGTATACTACTTTACAAAAACGCAAACCATTGCCTTGTTTTGTTTCTTTTTCCCCAGAATCACGAGGAAAATGACTGTCCTGATTATCCTGTGCCTTGTCTCCAAAACTGCTCACAAATAATTCTGAAAAAGGAGGTACTATTATTTTTTTCATATACTGTGATTCATCAGATCACACACGTTTATGAAAACCGAAAGTTACGTTGCAGACCACATTGGCCCGTGCCAATAAAACTTAGTTGCTCTAAGTATTTTTTGTTTGGTCCTAGAAGGGATATATGTCCCATCTTACAAGTGAGGTATTTGGTCACTGCAAAGCATTGGCATTTTGCAGTGTCAGGAAAATATCTGGCTTGCTTATTGACTCTGAATACTCATTTTCCTCTTTACGTCATCAGTGGTGTCATGGCATTGGCCTTTATACACCCTTTATGCAGGCATTCAGATTTTATCAGTGCGGCAAGTTACTTAATATTTATTTCATTGCAAGTTTCTTTGTTAATATATGCAGATTGAAAAGCACCACGCTGTGTGTCCTGAGGCAGAAGTGGACTGCCCGTACAAGCAGTACGGCTGTCTTGTAAAGGTACTGTTTTATAGATCTTGTTTGTACCGGGACTGGAATTTGTCTCCCAAACCCATCAGAGTAATTAATCAAAATAACCAATTTTTGTTCTTTCACAACCATTTCTAGTATTGGCTAAGATGCTGTACAAGGGAATCAGGACTGCCATTCCCTCACTTTCAAAGCACAGAGGAGACATTTTAAATGCTTGCATCAATAAATTTTTTACTACCAGCTTCAAAAATCTGCGTATCTTATTATTTTGTTCTTTCACTTCCCCCTCTACCTCACTAAGGTTAAAAGAGGGAAACTTGCCGAACATGAAAACAGTGCCCTGAGGGAACACATGCTGCAGATTTTAGACAAGAACTCCCGGTTGGAAGAACAGGTAAGTCATATTTAACAAGCACTCTTCAGCAGTTCTTGGCTGGTTGGAGGATGATACGAGATTCTGCATTTGTTGCCTGGTTTAGCTCAGCTACATTTTAAAAGACTGTTTTTATCGTCTTTGCACATCTCAGAAGGCAGAATAAGCTCTTCTAATGAAGTCAGTCGATTAGATGGAAACCTCTCTGTGCTCAGGCACGTATATTCTCCACCAAGCACAGTGGGAGGCTCGTTGCCATCACTCACCTCATTTGCTTTTGGTCTCTGCTTACAGCGGATACGAGGTTTGGAGATAGAGCATTTTAAAGTTTCAGTGGCCGGTCAGATTAGTCCAAAAAGGCGCCTTTAGATGCCCAAGTCACCCCCTCTGTAGAGGCAGCACGGAGTAGTGCAGAGCCAGTCGCAAGCACTTTTCTACTCACGATCATTTCTGCAGCTCCCAGCAGGTGACACTGGGTGTATGCCCAATCCTGCTAAGGTGAAGGCATCCAAACTGGTGGTTGACTTACTCTTCTGCTTGTTTGTGCTAAAAATAAGTGCCCCGAAGTGCTGCAACTTGGGTTTGGAGTTAGTATCCCTCACTGACTCATCTCTTTTACTGGTTAGACCTCAGTAGAGAAAGAAAATAATGAATGTATATACATACACACAGAAACACACGTGCACATGTGTGCATGTTAGTGTGTATTATCCCCCTATAGAGCCGAATGGATCATCATAATGGGGATGAGATATGAGTCTCTTTGCACCTGTTGCCACACAGATCTATTAAAGAATATGACTACCTTCTGTTCAGTACTTGGCAGTGCTTATCCACGAATTGTGAATTAAGTAGTGCTGTATCTAGCTAAGTTAGAGGCTTTGCATTGTAAACTTTTCCACTTTCTCCTATATAGTCACATGTTTTAATTCGATCGTTGTATATTTTGGTGTGCCTTAGCATTTTTGCTCTGTTTTTTCCATCTGTAGATATCTGACCTGCATAAGAGCCTGGAATGTAAAGAGATTAAAATCCAGCAGCTAGCAGAGGCCATTAAAAAGTGTGAGAAAGAATTCAGACAGTTTACACAACTGTTTGGTAAAAATAGCAACTTGATGGTAAGCACGCAGGTGAGACATTAATTCTATCTTTTTGGCCAATTGCTTTCTTGTGTCCTTAAATGTGTTTATCCAGCAACAGTTGTCATTAATAGCAGGGCAATAACAAATACTGTCTCCCAGACACTTCACAAGCCCTTCCTGGTTTTTTACAATACAGTATTGTCTTTTCATTTTAACCAATAAAGAAGTTTGGATATCTGATCTGGGCAAAAAGCACTGTATAAATCCTCATGGCCAGATCCCCATGGCAAATATGCAGGTGTAAATTTGAATAATCAGTTGAATGAAGTGATGCGGTGCGAATGGATCTGAGTAAGGGGTGGCTTCTCAGTCACTGAATGCCGAATTAATTGCGAAGGAGCATTTGGATAGGTTCCTAAGCCAGCAGAGTACTTTCGAATGCACTATATAGTTGAAATTGCTGACATGCTAAAGGCTTCTTTATCTTATTTCAAATGAAATGTCTTTTGTCTCCGTTTCCACCCTCTTCCAATGGCGTGAACTGGGAAGGCTCTGGCCAGTCACCTGGATAAGTCTGCGCGCCTGGAATCGCAAGTGAAACAGCTACTACAGATGGCAAACCAGCAGCAAAGCAAATTAGACTTGCGACCACTATTTGACACAATTGAAAATGTAAAACAGAAGATTGCCCTGATGGAGACATACGATCAGCGCTTGGGTATGTCGGGACTTTCATTTCTGTTCTGCGCGGGTGTGGAGTTCTTGCTGATTTACTGGTGGCTAAGTAGAGGCTCTGGTGCTATAGTCAGCCAGTTGCAGCTATTAGCCAGAAAGGGCTTTCTTCTTCTCGCTTTCTCAGACCAAGCCACGGTGGTGCATGCTGCGTCCTCCCGCCTTCCCCTGCTCCACAATGTCTCCCGAATTCCTGTGGCACTTCAGGGCCAGAGAGCTGGGCTTGGTCAGGCTGGTGCACTGTGATGGAGGCAGTGGTACTATCCATAGTCGGGCATTAAACCTGGCTTGTAGTTACTGGTTTTCCTTATTCAACTACCAGCTGCAATTACAATTTAAAAAAATTAACAGGTGTAGTAGCACTAGTTAACAGCCTATACTCAGGCTTGAATAGTTTTGCCAGCTCGAGTCCGGTTGCTCTTTGCATCCAGTGCTCTGACAGTTTTATTTTACCAAGTGTGTGTCTCTTTTTTCCTCCAGTTGTTTTGGAAGGTCAGTCCAGCAAACACGATCTCCAGATCAATATTCACAAAGCACAGCTCAATAAAAATGAAGAACGATTTAAGCTTTTGGAAGGCACTTGCTACAACGGGAAATTAATCTGGAAAATCACGGACTACAAGATGAAGAAAAAAGAAGCGGTGGAAGGCCGTGTCCTCTCCATATTCAGCCAGCCCTTTTACACCAGCCGCTGCGGGTACAGGTTATGCGCGAGAGCCTACCTGAACGGGGATGGCTCAGGAAAGGGAACACACGTCTCTCTCTACTTTGTAGTGATGAGAGGGGAGTTTGACTCGCTGCTACTGTGGCCTTTCAAGCAAAAAGTTACACTTATGCTTTTGGACCAAAGTGGGAAAAAAAATCACATCGTGGAAGTCTTTAGAGCTGACCCCAATAGCAGCAGTTTCAAAAGGCCAGATGGAGAAATGAATATTGCCTCCGGATGTCCACGCTTCGTGCCGCACACGGTCCTGGAGAACACAAAGAACACCTACATCAGAGATGACACTCTGTTTTTGAAAGTGGTTGTGGATTTAACCGATCTGGAGGAATTGTGAAAAGCGTACCCGATCAATGTGACTGCTTTAACCATTAAGAAATGCTTTCTTGGTGACTACCAGCCATGCAATAGTGAATTGCCACTAGTCGTACTACTGATAATGTTTGGAGGCTTTCGGACTGCGTAACAGATAATGAATTGCCAAAGCATCAGCCTTTCCTTTTTTAACCTTTTTTTCAAGACTGCGTTTTTAAGGCAGCTAGAAGTCCAGTTTGATGCGAACGTGCATTCGATCCAGACCTGGCTTAGTTCAGGCTGGGGGGAATGCTTGGCTCCCGTCACCAGACTGGCATGTGGAGATGAAATTCCTCCAGTAAGCCCCGTGGAGCCCAAGCAGGCCTGTGGGCTCCCGTCCCTCACACAGAACTGATACCATGCCTGAGCGTGCAAATGCATTTCACCTGTCTGAAATGGAAACATTTCAACATTAGCACATTCGAATCAGTATATTATGATCTCTCCATCTCCTGGATTTTTGAAGCAGGGAGAATGGCTTCAGCCAGGCAGGGAAAACATTTGCCTGGGATCTTGCATCTTTTTTTTGTTTTAATTGTTTTTTCCAGAAAGCCCAGAGGAAGATGCCAATGCCTCTTACTTTTCTAGCCTAATATTTCAGCTGTACAGAGTACCCCCAGGTCACAATAGCTTTGTTACGTCCTTTCCGTTCCTGCCTAGTGCCTTGGGACTGATTTCCATTGGTGGTAAACATCCACAGTCCCCACCTGAAGTCAAAAGAAGCCACAGGCGCTTCTCACCTCTCAGGACATGGCCAGAAGCAGGGTACTCGGCCAGCCTGCCAGCCTTTGGCTGCACTGCTGGAGGAAGAGGGGCAAAACTCCTGTACTTTTGCTCCCATATCTGCACAAAAGAGATGTTTTCTGGCCTACCAGCTCTACAGAAGGCAGGAAGAGCTTTGGATATCTGCTTGAGAAAAAGCCCATGTAACATGCACTGTTCCCCTCTGCTAAAAATGGGGATGTTTGGGAAAGAGGGAGGAAAATGGACTAGGGAGTGAGGTTGCCGTAAGAACCCAGTTTTCACAGGTAAGCAGCTCTAGCGTTTGTTAAAAGGCGAGACAGCTGCTGAGTAACGACCGCTAACTATGAAGCACGTCTGAAGATCTTATTTTTTATTCCAAGTTCCCTCCGAGGGAACGTGTGCATTGTACAAGGTTTATTGGAGACGCACTAAAACCACCAAGATCAGGCACTGAGGAACAAGTGACAAAGAATACACGTGCCTTTTTAAAGCCTTTTGGGTGCCTGTAAGAGGGATGTAATTTTGCACACTCGGTCATTTTGTTATTACAAGTGACAGAATTTTGTGTGTCTCATCTCTCACAGATCAGGTAGTGAAACATCGCAATGTTATCCATCGCTCCTGCAGTCCACTGGCAGAGCAAACCTGGAGCTTGTCAAGAGACAGCAAGAAACCAAGCTGGTTTTAAAGCAAGAGTAAACTAGGCAGGATAAAAATCAAAACGGGGCACAGACTGCAAGGTATAAGGTAGAAAATTCAAGAGGGCAAATGTGGCAAAATCAAAAATGCCGTTTCTGTGCGGGATGTTGATATCAACTAAATAATACGATTTGGGGATTGAGACTAAGACGAAGGCAAAATACCCTATTTTATATCTGCAATCTCATTGCTAGGCATTTACTTTCCACACGGTTTCTAGGACATAATTCAGACACAATATTTTCAAATTCGGCAGTGGGAGGGAAGAGACCTTAGTTATCTACTTCACAGCGAGTTAGCACATCTGAAATCTTTGTTTTGATCTAGATGTCCTTTTTGTTGTACGATGTCAGGACATACTGGGCCACTGTAGGGGTTTTCCGTGTTCCCAGGGACAGATGGTGAGGGACAGATTTTATTCTTTTGTATGGCCATGACTGACTTTAAGAGTCATTTTGGCTGTACAACAGAGACAATGAGGCCTCATGTCCTTAACGCTTTGTTACAGAAAGAGCAAGCTTGGTTTGAAAATGGCGTGGCATTCTAGGACATCAATCCTAAGCCTCGGACGTGGACTTCATGTCAATTATTACTTTAATATTTGTCATGTAACTTTCAAAGTGGCACAACTTGCATAATAACCGCTAATAACTGAGGGAAACGTACCACCCGTGTTTCCTGGGACTCTCCAGTATGTTAAGTGTAAAATACAGAAAGCGATAAAGAACTTGGACAATCAAGGGAGGCAAGAGGGAAAGGATGCCGTCTGTATCCTGGCGAATTCCCAGCCCTCTCCGCCTCTACCACCCCAAGCGTAAAATGGGGATAATAATACTTGCAGAAGCGTTAGGACTATTTAAATGTTTGTGACGAATTTTGAGCGTGAAAAGAGCTAAGTATTATTAAAACTCCATTTCTAATTGTTAGAGTAGGTGATGGCATAGTGACGTGGATAAGTGTTTAGTGTGTTCCTGGGCAGATTTTGAAAGCATGTTTGGTTTTAGCCGGTCCGTACTGCAATCTCTCCTCCACCAGTTGGGTTTAGGTTTTTGCCACGAATACTCCTTTTAAAATTTTGAAGCACAAATGATTCATCCTGGGTGATGGAAACATCCCTTTTGAAATACTGCCTGTTTTATAAAGAATTAGTTGAGAAAATTAATTTTTTTAAAGACAACTTTCTTTAAATTGGTTCTCTTTATTACAACAATTGAGAGTTTTATGTTAAGATTTTCAGCGATTTTTACTACTTGTAAACAAACAGAATTTTAAATTTCATCCCATTCCTAATAAAGAAAAAAAATGCTGTATAGCATGAATTGTCAGGAAGAATTTTGATGTTGCATGAAAAACACCAAAAAAGTTTTCAATAATATTGTACTGAGTAAATAACCAAAAGAGCGTAGGGTATTTCTACATCAGCGTACAGTATGTTTTTAATGTATTTATTGATGGTTTGTAGTTGTTGAATATCTCTTACTACAATACAGGCATTTTTCTAGCCAAATGTCATCACTGTATACGTAAACTAATGTAAGAATAAATAATTTTACCATCCTTCTGGAGTGAGTGTGGCTTATATTCCTTTTGGCTGGATTTAAGCAGAGTTTTTAGAAGGATGTAGAGTACTGGGTATTTGCACCCAAAACTTTGTTTACAATCAAAAAAAAGCCCGACATGGCTTTAGATTAAGAATCAACGTGCTTCACAGATATTTTGATTTATACTTGAATATCTTAAAGCAGCTGCACATAAAAGTTCAGTAAATTCTAAGCTAAGCTAGATCAGGTGAAGATCCATGAGGTCCGAGGATCCATCGGAGTCAAACCAGGATGTTATTTCTGTTTGGAGCAGGTTTGGGTTCAGCTGAGGTTGGATTTGTTTCAGTTCAGGCCAGTAAAAGAGGAATTGTTTCAGTATCCCGTGATTACTTCATAATTGAGAACATGGTATTTCAAAAATGGGAATGGAAAACTTGGCGGGGTTAAGCCCAAAGCGATAGAAATCAGCTTGGGAAAAATGTTAGCCTCTGACTCCCGTTCCTCTGTGAGAGCTCAAACACCCACTCAGCGCCACGGGGTGCCCCAGTTCCGTATATACAGCACATAGGGTGGAGGTGACGGACAGCCTTAGCACTGTGCTGCTGCGGGCGGGGCGAGAGCCGCCTTCACACTGTGAGAGGGAGTGGGAAACGAGGTCCCAGGGCAGGACTCGAGCTCCCTTAGTTGATTTACAGCCAACTCTGCTTGACTCACGTCTGCGTGTGTGGAGATAAAGACATGCAGGACTGTGTCCGTGTCCTGGTGCACAACAACGGGATGGCGGGGGAAGCTTGGGCCGGGGGGCTCTCCATTGCAGGAGCCACAGCTGGACATGGCTCACCCAGAGCTGTTCCTTGGGACCTGTGGGAAGTCCGTGCACAGGGCCACAGACCATTAGGGCCAGTTGCAGAGCTGAACAGCGGGGCAGCACCAAGCAGAGGCAATGGCCCGTGCCGGCCAGGCAGGGTGGGCAGTGTGGTGAGAAACGTGGGGAGCAGAGGACACTTCTGCGGACCCTGGGAAGCACGAACAAGCCTTGTTTGGAACAGGCTCCCGTAGCAGGAGCCATTAATTTTCTGAACGGGTACATGGAATAAGTAACTTTTGCTTCAGTTGCAGGCGAGGTTCAGCAAAGGCTCCAAAACACCCGTTCAAGCCCAGCATACAGGTCAGGTAGGAGTTCAAGCGCAGATAAGTTTGGGCTTGCGTCCCCCCCTCGCAGGAGGCGCCTGGCCAAGTTGGTAGCACTGTGCAGGAGCCCCAGGCTTTGGGGTGGCGGGGGCAGGCCGGCAGGCTCCCTTTCCGTGGCCGCCCGGCGCCCTCGCCCGAGGCGCCCACCCAAGCGCGGGGAAGGCCGAGGGCGGAGGCGCCTCGGCCCCTGGAAGCCCTCAGCCCCGAGGAGAGGTGCCGGCCGAGCAGGGGCTGCAGGCCAGATAACCGCCCTCCCGCCACCGACTACCCGGACAGGAAGCGGCGGCAGGCGGCGCCCGGGCCGCGCCAGCACTTCCGGGTCGACAGCCGGGGCGCGGCGGGGCCCGGGCCGCCCCTTGGTAAGCGCGTCGGCGGGGAGGCAGCCGGAGCGGCAGCGGCCGCCTCCTTCCCGGGGTGGGTCGGGCAGGGGGGTTCTGGGAGCCGCCGGGCCGGGCCGGGCCGGGCCGGGCCGGGCCGGGCCGGGCCGGGCCGGGCCGGGCCATGGGGAGGGGGTGGCAGCCGATCTTCCTCCGGGAAATGGCGGCGCGGCCCGTAGGCGCCCGTGTGCCGGCCAGTGGCTCGGCTTGTCCCTGCCCTGCCCTGCCCGGCCGGCGGGGGCTCCCCGGGCCGCGGGCTGCCGACGGGGCTGGTGTACGGTCGCGAGCGGGTGGGTGGGTGCCGGCGCGGCGCGTGTAGGGCAGGTCGGGACGCGAGTCCCTGGCCCTCAGGCTCGGGGCCCGCCCGGCGGCTGCAGGCTGTGCGCAGCCCCGAGGGCTTCCTCCTCGGCCGCGCTAGGCGGGATCCTGTAATCCACCGGTAACCTGAAACGGAGCTGCTGCGGCAAAAATAAATGCATCTGCACTAACGGCGCATTCATCGAAGATGACGCGAAAACGGGGTTTTGGCCTCCGACGCAAGAGGATGAGAGCCCAAACGTGCACTTCACCATAGTGCGATGCAGTTTGATAGGAGTGGCCGTGGGGCTGCCCTTAGAAGTGCTTCCTCTGTCTCTGCGCTGCTCCTTTTTTTTTTTTTCTCCCAAAGTCTTTTGGAAATGATGCTATTGAATGTACTTTTGTCTCTCGCTAGATATGGATAACAGGAAGGATGAAAAAAGTAGGACACTGTGTGCAACTTCACAAGAAGGGCTGAAAGTCCAAGGTAGGCATTGCTAATCTGTTCCCACGCTGTGGTGTTATGTGTGTTATCCTTCATGTCAGTTACCACGTTTGACCCTGATGTTGAGCATTGTCCCTTGCTAATGGTAATAGACCATGGCACACTGGAAGAGGGGGAAAAACCACAACCAACCCCTCAAAATAGGGGTTCATTGTGTTTAAGTTCTGTGAAGAGTCGTTTTTGTAGACCATAGTTACTACCACGCTTGTCACTGTTGCCTTGTGTTATCCTAAGAAAAAGAAAAAAGGAAACGAAAACGCAGTAGAAGCAGATCATCGTCCATTTCATCCACATCGTCTTCTAGCACTATATCCACTTCTTCTTCCTCATCACGCTCATCATCAAGGTCGTCTTCTTCAAGTAGCAGAGGTAAGCTACCTCCATGCATACACGTGATGTTTACCAGTTTTGATAGCACTCCAGGAATCATTTAAAGCTTATTTTAAATGTGGCTAAACCACCATGAAATGACAGCGTAGAATACCAGTGCTGCATGTTCAGAGTGTTTCCCTCATAACCCTTTCCTATTGCTGTGTTAAGGTACCTCTTTACACACAGTATGCAATGTTCTCGAGTTAATTTTAAACAACTTCAAAATAGAAAATGCCATTCAAAGAAATGTAACAATTGTAACAATGTGCTGTATATATTTAAAACTCTGTATTCATTATACTTTCAAAACACAGATCTTTTTCTACTTCACCCATCTATCTAGACCAGAGTTGGGGTTTTTGATTTAGTCTGACTTTGGTCTTGACACTTCAAGCATTTAACTTTGAGGGCTCACGTGAAGTTTATTAATACCAATGACCAAGTTCAATGGGGACACGTATGCAAGCATTGCAGGACTAAGACTTTCCATACTAAGCTGCTGCTTACTTAGAGGACTTGGGGTAGATACTATCTGGGAGTAAGTGCAGATTTTTTCTACGGGTATAACTTGTGACATCGAGGGGAATGTATTGCTGATTATATCAGGACTGCATTCTGTATCAAAGTATTTGGTATCACTGCAGGTAAAGTGACCAAATTGCCATATTTCAATAAAATGTGTCAGGCTAAACACTGAAGTGTATTTTATCCTTCTTTTACTCTGACTGGGAAGAACTCTAGTATGAACTAAAGTTCTCCTGATGAAAAGTCTAACTTCAGGGTCAGCTGAAACGTCACCATCTGGCTTAGGACCTCATATTTGTGACTGTGTATTCCACAGTGTAACAAAGACTTAGTTCTGCTTCTCTTGAAGCAGATTTACACCTGTATGGAAATATTCCTTGTTCTCATACTTCAGTGGCTTGATTCAATGTATCTGACATAAATAAATTCTGAAAATATTCAAACCTATGACCTCATACATTTGACGGGGGGAGGTCTTCCTTTCTTCTTGAATGAATTTTATCCCATGTGATATACTCTGAAACTTCTAAAAAGAATTAAGATGTCATGTCAGACGCTGACTGTGAACATGCTTGGCGTGCTCTCTGGTTCATCTTTTGGAGAGATGTCAAGAAACATGTATCTGAGGAAAAAAATCATTCTGAATTAGGCTCAAGTTGTCAATCTGCATGCTCAGAGATTTGCTAAAACTTTACAGCTAAAAGTTCCCTAAGTTTTCCCATTCACAGGGGAGAGCAGACGATCTAGCAAAAATGTCCTGCAAGGGCATGTTTAAACAACTCTCTTTACTCCATCTAGACAAGACAAGACGTGAGCTAAGACAGATATATAGGTGTAGGTAGTTGCCGCTATGGTGAGGGAGTGAAAAATCGTTCTGTGATTTTCAGAGCAAGGAATAATGACCTTAAATTGCAACAGGAGGGATTTGAATTAGATCTAGTAAAAATACATCCTAGCAGCAGAACAGTGGAATAGCTTGCCTAACCTGCAGTTAAAGACCTTGAATGACAAAGGTTGCCCCAGTCTTACGTGTCGGGTATAGCAGGAGTGGAGTTAACATTCCTTGGGATAGCAAAATGGAGATTTCTTCCGTCATTTTTTTATCTGTGTGTCTCTTTTCTTATTTAGCGAGTGCAGCTGTTAGACACTGGGCAGTGACTGGGAAAACCAAGAGGAGAGTAGGGGAAACTGTATCCTGCTCTCTTGGGCTGTATGCTCTACCTGTCTTCTCCAAGCTTGCTGGTAACATAGGTTATATGGAAAAATGAAGCTAACTTGAATGCAGAAAGGACACACTTTGTTGTGGAAAAAGAGACATCAGGATATAGAAGCTGGGAATGGAGCTTGTTCGGTGGAGCTGGGGAGGGAGTTCCCCTCAGACAGAAGACATGCAGGCGAATCAGTGCTAGAACTAGGGAGATAGAGTGGCTGAGTATGGAAACAGATTGAGCTAGTGAGGAGGCCAGATGGTGAGGGATGGCAACTCAGAAAGAGCGAACAGGAGGAAAAGATGGCCTGGCTTAGCCTAGGAAGTCAACAGTTCAGTGCAGAAGTCTAGAGAAGTTCTTCTAGGGTTTGTGGTCATGAGAACCGTGGCTAGGATGGTGGGAGATAAAACCGAGTCTGGAAGAGATGTGGGCAAAGGGATAAAATTGGGCAAGTGTCTGTTCACCATAGTGTACTGATTTTCAGAGTCTGAAAGGAAACCCAGTGTTCTTGAATGTACCCCTTCCCCGATATTGGCAAACATTTGTAAAAGCCCTCTGGCCAGGTATGCCATCCCCTGTGGGCGCTTAGTCCAGTCCGTTGTTACCAAGAGACTGAACGTGGTGATAGAATTACCATTTTCATCGTTTCTTCTGACATGCTTGTGCTGCATTGGTCATTAGGAGGCCAAAATAAGATTGCTTGGGCAGCCTTACCTTAGACTTTTCTAACTTTTGAGTCTGGCTGTGCTCTGGTATATTCCTATAATGTTATCTTTTGCTTGGAATTTATTGTAAAGAAACTGCAGAGCTGATAGCTTGAAGGCAGTCTGTTGGAAGACTAGTAAGCTGTTTCACAGTCTCTCCAGGTTTACAGTCCCATAGTCAAAGCTGGTGCTTCAAAATTGCCTTCCTCATATACCAGTCACAGTGTAATCTTTAAAATCTATGATTGGCTTATAGAACTTGTGAGTTTCTGCTTTACAAAATTTACAAAAAAACTTGAAGCTGGAAGGTGAGCTAAGTAAGTACGAAAAGTTTTTCATGTGCCTTGAACAGCGATAATATTTTCAGTGGTTTGTCAGCCCCAGCGGTACTTTTTGTTGCCTCCTTTGAGAGTCAGGATCCCTGGCTATAAAACAGATATTGGCAATCAGTTGAGCACAGCTGCAGAAAGAAGAGATAAGTATTGTCTCTTAATATAATATATTGGTATAAGTAGTCACTGAGTAAATCAGGTATTTTCAGTTTCGTTGTTAGACCAGTAAGTGGCAGTAAGTTAATGTGTTGCTTTTCTCGGGGTTAGTTTCAACCAGTGTTAATATATATATATATATATATATATAGCTGAATTAAAGCATTTTCTTCTTATGTTTTACATTTCTATATGCCTTATCTGTAAAACCAAATGCCTTTTTCAGAATGCTAAACTCCTAGGGTTTGATTTTGTTTTGTTTTGTTTTTTTTTTTAATTTTAGATTCTCCTAAGTCTAAATCAAAGAAAAAGAAAAAAGAAAAACACAGCAAAAAGGTAAACATTTACAAACAGCAATAAGTAGTTAGCAAACAGAAAATAGTTCTTCATATTTCGATAACCTTAAATGTCATGTAAGATGTAATGCTTTTGTCTGTGGCTATGTAAATCTGAATCATGCTTTTAGGGTTACAGTAGGTGAACTGATAAGTTGGCATATACTTGACTGTATACTAAAGGAGAAATAATTTAAAGGCTCCTTTTGCCAATCATTGCTGGTCCAGCTAGAGTTTAGAGTAGTCTCTGAAGAAAAGAGAAGTGGGGAATCTTGATAACTTTACAGAATTTGTCAGAAGAAACAATTTAGAGAGAGTAGTAGGTTCTTGCTGTAGTAATTTTTCTTTTTCATTTTATTAGGACTTTCTGTTCAGTGATTTTATATATTAGGGTTACATTAAAAGAGAGAGAATAGGGGATCAGACCATTTCTGTTTCTCAAGATCTCAAAGGTTGCTAACCCTGCTGCGTTACTTCCTGTGTACTTCAGATAGTACCTATTCAGCAGTGGTAAGGGCAAGCGGTAGTGGCTGTCTTGACTAGCCAGGGCATTGAGAGCTACTTGTGGATTTCCTTTTTTTGCCCTTGTGAGTCTGTAAGCATAAGAGTATATGTCTTATACTTGTAGAAAAGGAAAAAAGAGAACAAAATGAAGAAAAAGAAAGAAAAGAAGAAAAAGAGAGAGAAAACAGGACCTGTCCAGCTTTCTAAGGTATGCTTGTGTGAGTCTGAAGTCCTGCTATATTTCTCATCTACACACTTAATCTGTCCTGTCATAACAATGTTTATAACACCACCAGTTTTGTCATCAGCAAATAGAAACCTGTCTCTATTGTATGGACAGTTAGGAAGTATAAAAGATTGTTGTCTGTAATTTTATTTAAGATTTGTAACATTACAAAATAAAGCAAAGCTTATGTCTTTCTAATGTGTAATCTCATCTTAGTTCTTTAAAAACAAAAAGAAGAATGAAAACTACAGCATGATAACCGGAAAGAAAATTAAGATGAGAATAAAGAAGACTAAGAAGGATAAAGAGGTAAGAGTTAAAATAGTCTATATATCCCTAAGGGATAATACTGTATATTTTAATATTTTTCTAAGAGTAGTCTTTTGTAGAAGGGTAGATCTTACAGTTAGGAGTTGTAAATTGAGTGTAGCTTTTAATGTGGCTATAATGCCATCTGAGAAATTTTAATTCATTCTTTTGGCAGGCTTTGTGTTATGAGTGGGCTTGGAATACTCAGGCATGAGTAGATAAACCAAAGGATGCTTGTGCACATTCTTAGAATTTCAGTCTGTAATGTTAGCTGATTTGTGGCTTTCTCTGTTGATGTAATTTGCACTGTTTTTAATTGTCCTCATCTTCTTTCGGTCTCTTGTGATCAATTGTGGCAATTGAAAACACAATACTGTGTTTTTCTAACGCATGTGAGGCTAGCCATTATTTAGAGAGGAATTAAAAAAAGATGATAGTAGTAGTAGGACCACATGCTCATGCATTCTCTCAAAGCAGTCAGATGTTTTTTGCTGAGATACCTGGAGAAATAGATATCACGAATAGCATTTTGTGCTATTGCTATGGGTGTTTGGTCTCGGCACTTAAATAATATGTTCACTCTCTTCAGCAGTTTCCACACCTTAGAGTGATCTGCAGAGGGCTTCTGGTACTAGTCAGTATGTGTTAAAAGAGTTACTTCGCTGAGGTATCCAGTTTGGCAGATTCTGATTCAGCCGTAACAGTTCATTCTATAGCTACCAAAGCAGACCTGAGCATTCCAAGTTAAATTTGATCAAACATACATTATCTTCTTTCTGTGGCACTGAAGTTTGTGTTAAATTATGCTGAATGCTTGCTAGTCTTATCCCAGTAACCTGCTTGTTACAATATTTGATGTCAAATATTTGATGTTGGTCCCTTTTTGATGGGTGTCTGTGGTCATGAACATGCTGAATTGAACAACACCCATTCTTCGCAGTAGTTTAAGATTCAATGATTGTTTTATAAATTGTGATTTTAATAACAGTGGAAACAAGTGTTTTGACTGTTTGGGCCATCTCTTATGTAAAGAAAGAACCTAAATTCATGGTTCCCTTTCTGTTATGCTGCAAACTGCTGCTTATGCATAGAAAAAAAATACTTCCCAAAGCACAAGACTTGCTGTGTGTACAGTGAAAGTTGCCTCAGACACCAGAGAATTGCATCTCCTCTGCTTGTGAGTTCTCTCCTGAGCAGGCTATGAGCTACATGATGACAACCCAGTGGAGCCTCCACAGGGAGCCACTTAAAAAATGTATCACGAAATAGTGACAGTGACAGCTTGTCTCCTATAGCATCACTCCTGAGTACTCATTGCCTTGCACTTCCCCCAGACACGCGCACCTCACTTGTAGCTAGTCTATCTAGCTGTTTGAATGCGGTAGCGTTTGTTGTGCAGCATGCTGAGATGTGAAAGCCCCACAGAAAGCAGGGTTATGCAGCCTTGGTCCACTGAGTACAGGTCTGTTAAACCGCTGCCTCTGCTTTTCTGCTCTACAGAGAGACCGGAACCGTGCAGAACTCCTTGAGTTTCTGAACTCTGCCTTATAATGGGAAGAGTGCTGACCAAGGACTTGTAAATATACCAAGCCAACGATCATCATGCCTAGCAAAACACTAAAGGGAAACTCAGGGAAAAGGACGCCAAGTTTGACAAGACCAGACCCTCCTGCTGAGAAGATAATCGGGATGTCCTTTTTTTAATGGCAAAATGAAGAGTAACTGATAACTTGTTAATGAAGATCCATGTCCTCCTTTTGAGATCCTAAGGTAATAGCCAGGCTGTGGTGTTTTAGAAGAGCCTAAGAGTGTGTCGTTGACAATGATAAGAAATGACACACTGAAGTCCAATAATGTAATTTCTATTCTAACTGCATGCAGAATGCACTCTTAATTTCAAATGTCTTAATGTTTCTAGTAGTTTAAGCAAAGCAGAGTATTTGTAAATGTCTATTTGAAAGATGAGGCGTTTCTATATGTATATTTTTTCCAGTAGTGGTTTTACTTGTCCTAAAGAGCAAGTTGACCTTTATAAATAGAACATGCTTTTACATAAATGATTTTTTGACAGTTCATTCACTAATACATTATTTTCTTTCAGAGTTTGAGGTACAATCTTTCCCTGGACAGGTTATTGCTCTCTCTCACTAGAAAGTGTGACGGTAAAATACTCTAGAGCCGTAATGGTAGCTGAATGATTTTTATCCTAAAATAGAAGCAGGAAAGGTCTCTGGTTTTGTTTGTGTATCTGGATCAGCTGTTCAAAGGCAGCTCACAATAGATAGTTTACCCCCTGCATCTGGAGTTGCAGTTCCTAGACCTAAAAACTCTGGAGTTCTGGCCTGCCTTTCTGATCCCATGAGCTGTGTATCAAATCTTCCTCCGTCTGAAGTGCAGCAAGACACATATCGCATATCTTAGTCTAATGGAAAGAGAAAGAGCCGTAGGAATGATGCCGAGGCAGGCAGTGACAGTGACCCTCCAGGTGTGTTGACAGGCCACTGTGAGATGAGACAGGTCTGGATATGCAGCTGGACCCCGCGTAACTTGTGTGTGTGTTAGCCGTGGTAGTTTGCTCAGTGCTTGCTCACTTCCTTCAAAAGCCTTGACTTTTGGTTACCCAGCAGGCCCCTGTGTACATAACCAGGATGTGGGAATTCCACCTGAGTCCCTTGTGTAGCAAGTTCTGCTTGGGAACCACAGTTTAGGAATGCCTGAAGAAAGGAGTCAAGGGTAGTTAACTTTGACAACAATATCAGGTGTACAGTGGTCAGAGTGTGGGGAGTTCATTAAAGAGCAAACAAGCAGAAAACTCTTTGTGTCTGTGTTTGCCATGGTGTTTTAAGTAAATCTGAAGATTTGTACCATTGCTCAAAGGATAATTTTAAAACTGTTTTGATGTGTGAAACCTTCTGAAGGTGCTAGAATCCTGTTTTTTCCCTAGTTTTTTTTTGTGAAACATTTTGCAATTGTTGCAGAGATGTAACTCTTTAGAGACGAAAGCCCTGATCCAGAAGAGCAAGTCCTTACAACCTTAAGAACATAAAACATGAAAACACATAGGTAAGAACTGGAGTTTACTTGACTTTTAACCTGGTGATGGAAGCTTTTTTTGGAAGCACTGTTCTGAAATGTCAGTAGGGGAAAAAACAAGCAAACAAAAAAAACCCTCCTCCTTTTTTTTCATGGGGATCATGCTTTGATTTATGCTACTTTGGTATCTTCTAGCTAGTGATGCCAAAGCATCTTGCCTAGATAAGCAGCTTTTATCTCTGGAGTTCTCTTAACAAGGTTAATCCCAAACACACTCTTAGAAGACACTAACATCCTTGCCATTCCCTAGGTTGTATTTTATGTAAAGATAGTATCACTTCCTGAAAATTTTTTGGGGGGGAGGGAGCGGAGTAGAAATTTGGAAGATAGAAAGCAAATAGGAATGGGAAACCCAGAGATCACACTTGTAAAGAACTGCATTGGTTGGAAGGTTCAGACTTAATTGAAATAATCTTTTTGCTGCCTTATTCAAGATCGGTCAAGATCATAAAAACTCCTTCACTGTTCCATGCTAGTATGGAAAAGGCAAAGGACCTTTTAGTAATACGATGTGGTCTGTTCCTCTTTTAGGGTTTTGGTAGTTGCCAACTCTGACTATACAAAAACGAGTCAGACCACTTTTTCTTTTAAAAAAAAAAAAAAAGAAAACTTTCTATTTTTGCTGTTTCGGGACAGAGGAATTTTTCCTGTTCAGTTTTGACATGCTGGATATGCTTTGGTGATGCTTTAAAGTATTTCTATGCCAGTATTTACTTCTAAGCTATCATTTCTTTTAGAAAGCCAAGCTGCTTAAGTTCTGTGGCAGTGATTCAGTTTTATTCTCTCCTGCCCAGTCAGTTTTAAGTGCTGTCTGAAACTTCCCAGCAGTTGCTGCTTTTATAAGCCTCCTTTTCTTTCCTACCCATCTCCATGTAGATTCTTGGGTTTCTAAAGAGGTTTGAGTTCATGTTGCATCCTTCCCTCCCCCATCTTTCCCCACAAGCACTGAGATCACGTGCATCTTCTTGGGACTGAGTATCTTTGAGGCTGCGGTTTGGAGCTGGCCAGCAGATTCCGGTCTTCCTAGCGAGCACAGGCCCATACAGCCAGAATAATTGTCCATGTCTTGCCGCTTCAGGAAAGAAGTTAATTTTGTTGACCTTTTCACTAAAGCATAGCTTCTTAATACTGCTTCAGATTACTATTATGGCAGCTGAACCAAAGGCTGAACCAGATGTGAGGGTTATGACAGTAAGGTAAGAGATGTAGAGAAATGTGATGAAATACAGATCGAGAAATTTGCATGAGGGAACTGTGAGGCAGCGTGGGATGTTGATCTGATATGCAAACGGCTGATAGAGAGCCTTGCTACCAGGTCTCAAAAAAGTGCATATCGTGGGGGAAGATGAAGGCTGGAACAATAGAACAATAGAAAAGGTATCAAGGTAGGGATGGAGGGAGACTGCTGCTGTCAGAAGTCATGGAGTGGGGCAGAGGTCAGGTGATAAGGAAAGGGCTGCAGAAGCTTACCTGGCTGGACAAGTTGAGATTCTTGCTAAATTGCTGAATAATAGAAGCCTTTCAGATGTGAAACCTACCTTTTTGTGTGTGTGTGACAGTCTTCCCTATCACACCCACTTTCTGTGTTCCTGCACTGTTTTCCATTCTGGGAATCACGCAGAACTCAACTGAATTTTTTTAACAACAGAAATTCCAGAAACAGAAGTCACTGGGGTGGAAAGGAGGGGAAGGATATAT